>NW_017671287.1:89513-308760 GCF_001879085.1 Nicotiana attenuata | reverse complement strand
TTCCTGTGTGTACCACTTATTCATCGGAGCGGTTGGCGGAGATTTATATCCGGGAGATCGTCCGTCTGCATGGTATTCCAGTTTCTATCATTTCGGACAGAGGTACTCAGTTTACATTGCGGTTCTGGAGAGCCGTGCAGCAGGAGTTAGGTACTCGGGTGGAGTTGAGCACAGCATTTCACCCCCAGACGGACGGACAGTCCGAGCGCACTATTTAGATTCTTGAGGATATGCCCCGTGCGTGTGTGATTGAGTTTGGAGGGTCTTGGGATCATTTCTTGCCACTGGCGGAGTTTACTTACAACAATAGTTATCAGTCCAGCATTCAGATGGCGCCGTATGAGGCTTTATATGGCAGGAGGTGTAGATCCCCGGTGGGTTGGTTTGAGCCGGGTGAGGCCAGGCTATTGGGCATAGAGTTAGTACAGGATGCATTGGAGAAGGTTAAGACGATTCAAGATAGACTCCGTACAGCCCAGTCCAGACAGAAGAGTTCGGACAGGAAGGTTCGTGATGTTTCATATATGGTCGGTGAGCGGGTTCTGCTTCGGGTCTCGCCTATGAAAGGCGTGATGAGGTTTGGGAAGAAAGGAAAGTTGAGTCCGAGGTTTATTAGCCCTTTTGAGATCTTGCGACGAGTTGAGGAGGTTGCCTATGAGCTTGCCTTGCCTCCCAGTTTGGCCGGAGTTCATCCGATATTTCATGTGTCGATGCTCCGGAGGTATCACGGTGATTCGTCTCACGTGTTGGATTTCAGTTCAGTCCAGTCGGACAAGGACCTATCCTATATTGAGGAGCCAATGGCTATATTGGACAGACAGATCAGAAAGTAGAGGTCAAAGAACATTGCTTCAGTGAAGGTTCAGTGGCAGGGTCAGCCGGCCGAGGAGGCGACCTGGGAGACCGAGCGGGATATGCGCAGCTAGTACCCTCACCTTTTCACTACTTCAGGTATGTTGTCTATGCTCGTTCGAGGACGAACGAATGTTTAAGTGTAGGAGGATGTGACGACCCAGCCGGTCGTCTTAAGAATTAATGCCCCGGTCCCCCATTAACTGCTTCCCCTATTTTCATTCTGCTATGTTGGTTTACCGGGATGTTCGGTGTTTGGATTCGGAGCGTTTTGGGACACTTAGTCCCTAAATGAGAGCTTAAGTGTGGAAAAGTGGTCCGTAATTGGAACAGTGTGAAGACGACCTCGGAACGGAAATCCGATGGTTCCGTTAGCTCCGTTAGGTGATTTCAGGGTTGGGAGCGTGTTCGGAATGAATTTTGGAAGTCCGTGGCTCATTTAGGCTTGAAATGCCGAAGTTTGAATTTTATAAGTTTCCGGTCCGATAGTGAGTTTTTGATTCGAGGGTCGGATTGGAATTTCGGAAGTTACAGTAGTTCCTTCATGTCATTTGGGATGTGTGTGCAAAATTTCAGGTCATTCGGACGAGGTTCGGGTAGGTTGTTTATCGAAAGCGTGTTTTGTTGGAATTTGAAGTTCTTAGGCTTGAATCTTTGATTAATTCGGGTTTCCAGTGTTGTTTTAGGTGTTTTTAAGATTGGTACAAGTTTGAATAAGGTATTGGGTGGTATTGGTGCTTTTGGTTGAGGTCCCGGGGGCCTCGGGATGATTTCAGGTGGTTAACGGATGAATTTTGAAGTTATTGCAGCAGCTGAATGTCCCTCTTCTGGTATTTTCGCATCTGCGGCTTGGGAAACGCAGATGCGGCGCCGCAGAAGCGGCTTGTCTCCTTTTTCCTCCGAAACCGCAGAAGCGGTGCCATTTCCGCAAAAGCGGAGCCGCAGAAGCGGCTTAGGCATCGCAGAAGCGGCCCAGCTATCGCAGATGCGGCCCTCTTCCCTTTAGTGAAAACCGCAGAAGCGGCCTTGTTTCTGCAGAAGCGGGACCGCAGAAGCGGTCCCTTGTCCGCAGAAATCCCTGGACAGATATAGAAATTTCGAGGGTTTGAGTTCATAAGTTACAAAAATCAATTGAGAGCTCGGGAGAGGGCGATTTTCAAAGGGTTTTGAAGAGAAGACCATTGGGTAATGTTTCTTTGATCCCTCCTAGATATATTTCATCATTTTTTAGTTAAATCCATCATTAGAATTCGAATTTAGGGTCAAAATTGGATAGTTTGGGGGAAAACTTCTTAGACCTAACTTTTGGATTTTGAGTGGGCATTTGACCTCCGATTTGGGAGATTTTTATATGGTTAGACTCGTGAGAGTACGAGGGTTCTGAAAATATGAAAATTATTCGATTCCGAGACGTTGGCCTGAGGGACGTTTTGGTTATTTTACCTATTTTCGCGCCTTAGCTTTAAATTTAATAGTGGAATCAGTTGTTTGCAATATTACTTACGATATGTAATTGAATTGAATAGATTTGGGCCATTTGGAGTCGGATACTCGTGCAAAAGTGTGATTTCGAGTTGATTTTGGTGCCGATTCGAGGTAAGTGGCTTGTCTAACCTTGTGTGGGGGACCTTTCCCCTTAGGATTTGTTATTTGAATTTTGAGTTCCTTGTACGTAAGGTGACGAGCGCGTACTTGAGCCGATTGATGAAATCCCGGTTTTAACTTAAGTTATTGAGATTTAGTTTCTTTCTTACTTGCCTTATTCTACTTGAAATTATAACTTGTGCTAGATTAGGAAAAGCATGTTTAGTTGAATTGATTGCCTATCTGCTTAAGTTGTTTTGACTGTTCTACATGAAACATGCTAGGCTAGTTCTATCTGTGTTTGTATTTTGTACTTCATTCCTTGGTATATTTCTGGATGTGGTTGTGCATTTATATTGGGACTACGGATACGGGATTCCGGTAGCTCCCCCCTTGTTTGTTTACTTTGGGACTACGGGTTCGATTCCAGGTAGATCCCCCTGCACTTTTACTTTGGGACTGCGGGTTAGATTCCCGATAGATCCCCCTGCACATTGATGGTTGGACTACGGGTCGGTATCCCGGGAGATCCTTCGGTTTGGTACATGAGTTGGACTACGGGACGGTATCCCGGGAGATCCACTGGACAGTTGAGAAAAGGGCTACAGGACGGTATCCTGGGAGACCCTCATTGGTATCATTGACATTGAGCTGTATTTACTCTGTGTTTACTCTGTCTTTTGTAGTTGTTATTACCTCGTTGACTTGCCTTATCTCACTGTTGTACTCATTATTTCTGTCAGTTTTTCATACTGTTATTTAATATTATATTTTACCTCAGTAGGGCCCTGACCTTCCTCGTCACTACCCAACCGAGGTTAGGCTTGGCACTTACTGAGTACCGCTGTGGTGTACTCATGCCCTTCCTGCGCATGTTATTGATGTGCAGATCCAGGTACCTCTTCTCAGGCGCACTACCCTTGAGGCGAGGAGACACATGGAGACTTCAAGGTATATCTGCAGCGTCCGCAGACCGAAGAGTCTTCTTCCTTATTCTAGTTGTAGAGATGTTATCCTATCGTACTTTTGATGTAGATATTCTGGAGATTAGAGTACTTATGGTAATTCTATTAGCCTGTGTTTCCTGTGAGTTTTCGGGTTTTGGGATTGAGTTGTAGACTTCCGCATATCTTTAGAGTTGTATAGGCCGGGCGGCCTTATATTCAGTTGTTATTCTTCACATGTTCAGTTTAATTGATTATTCCTCAAGTTAAATTGTTATTCCGCACTGTTAGGCTTACCTAGTTGTAGGAACTAGGTGCCATCACGACATGTTCATGGAGGGTGAACGGGGGTCGTGACAGCAGATATGGACCCTATCCAGCTGGGTCCGTAGATGCAATGAGGGATATGCAGAAGCAGAGGCGCAGAAACAGTTGGGGACCGCAAGAGCGGGCTCGCAGGTGCAGCCCAATGCTCGGAGATGTGGTCCAAGCCCATTTAAGTGAATTCCACACATGCGATGGAATTTCCACAGGTGCGAAGAAGGGTCTGCAGGTGCGGTTTGACTGGCAGAAAAAGGGCAAAATCGAGGGTTTGATTTCATTCTCCATTTTTGGACCTACAGAGCTCGGATTGGGGCGAAATTTTGAGGGATTTTCAGAGGAAGCTTGTCGGTAACGATTCCTTAATTGATTTTGGTTGCATTTCATTAGTTTTTTGTTGTTTTCTTCATTTAATCAAGGAGCTGGAGTGAGAAAGTTGGGAAAATAGGGAAGATTTCCCCAATCGAATTTTTGAGTTTTGAGTGGGATTTTGACATCGGATTTGGATAATTTTAGTACGAGTAAACTTGTGAGTAAATGGGTGCTCATAATTTGTAACTTTTACCCGATTCCGAGATATAGTTCCCCGGAAGATTTTTGGGCGTTTTTCTATTTTCTTGCCTTAGCTTTGATTTTATTAGCTAGATTAGTTGCTTGTAACTATATTTAGGTTATGTAATTGATTTGGCTAGATTTAGGCCATTCGGAGCTGGATATTTGTGGAAAGAGCATTATTACGGATTGATTTGAGCTTGGTTTGAGGTAAGTGGCTTGTCTAACCTTGTGCTGGAGAACTCCCCTTAGGATTTTGGTACTGTTTGATATATGAGCGCTGTGTACGTGAGGTGACGAGTATGTACACAGGCTATCTGTTTAAATACTCCATTTTCACTAAGTCTTAACCTGGTTTTCCTTGTTGAAACTACACTAGTATATATAATTACCTTGTTTAGATTCGAAAATCATGCCTGCATGTTTTAACTATTTATTTGAACTATGTACAACATGTTTAGTGAAAATTACCCATTTTCTTTTATATGAACTTAGTCTAAACTGTAGATTTCCTTGTTGAAACTGTTGTTTATAGCTGGATATTTACTTTGAGACTACAAAATGGTATTCTAGGAGATCCCACTGTACTCCATATTTACTTTGGGACTACAGAATGGTATTCTGGGAGATCTCCTAGCACTGCATATTTTACTTTGGGACTATGAAACGGTATTCCGGGAGATCCCCCTGCACATTTACTTTTGGGACTACGGGACGGTATCCCGGGAGATCCCTCGTTGCTATTACTGCGTTCTGAGCTGTTGGTTTTCATTGAATTCTATTCCTGTTAGATTTCCATATTTAGTTTTACTGTAATATTCTTTCTGTCTTATTTCATTGTATTTATACCAGTAGGGCCCTGACCTGATCCAGTCACTACTAGACCGAGGTTAGGCTTGGCACTTACTAGTACCGTTGTGGTGTACTCATGCTCTTTCCTGCAAATATTTTCATGTGCAGATCCAGATACCGCTTATCAGCCATATCATCAGTGAGGCAAGCCAGCTGTAGAGACTTCAAGGTATATCAGCCGCGTCCGCAGACTTCGAAGTCCCTATCTATTCCACCCTATGTCAACACTTCTTGTATTTTCTTCTTTTATTAAACTCTGGAGTAGGGAGTACTATTTCTTTCTTAGCTTGTGACTCATGACATTTTGGGTTTTGGGAGAGTTTAAGTGCTTTTTGAACGTGATTCTTGTAAATGCCAAGCGACATCTCATTTTCTTAACTAAATTTACCTGTGAGTTGATAGCTTTTAGGTTTTTCGTTCGTTTTTTCGCAAATGTTAGCCTTACCTAGTCGTAAAGACTAGGTGCCGTCATGACATTTCACAGAGGGGAAAATTGGGTCGTGACATGAACCACCTAAATGCAGCCATGCAACAACCATCACAGGTGCAGGGATACGACCAGCCAGCGCAGATACAGGAGGTCCAATGGGTGCAGGAGGTACAATAGGTTCACACACCCCGCACAACAAGTGGTTACTCTCATCACCGGAAATGGAGGAGATAGCTCTGCCAGAAAATCTGGACATAGAGCCAGATGCACTACCAGCGAAGCCATTATCCCCTTTGAATCCGAAAGATGATATAATCATCCTAATAAACCCAGAGGTGTAGGCACCAAGCATCCTAGATCAAATGCTGCAATACGCCATACTGAGGGAATCATTGTCAACCACACTCCACGAAAACAGAGAAAAATAATACTTCATCACAGTTCCAAAAATGTACTCCGAATAGCAGTGAATGTCCACACCTACCCCTACTTGATCATGCACAAATATGCAACACTGATTCTGCCAACATTAATGGCGGAAGACTTGCCATTGACAGCGAAAAATGAGGAGGATCATCCACTAGTTGCGCGTCTGCGCATGTCACTAGCTCCGGGTGGGAGCTCATGCATAACCAATGAATCCAAAATAAAGATCCTCCTTTATAATTGCAGGCCAGCAACAATCAAGAATTCGGGCGCAACTTCAAAGACATTGTTGACTGAAACAATCCGTTAATTATCTGCCTCACCAAAAGCACATGCAGAGCCACTACGAGCTCATGACATTTATTCGTTTCACTTACTTGTTTGAAATTAGCGCATATGGCTACTCGGGTGGAGTCGTACCAATGTGGAAGCATGAGGAATTGGAAATGAATCCAGTTGCAGTTACTGACTATGATATCCATGCAAACATCTAGGTCGGTAGAACTTCCAAATTTTGGCTCCTTTCTTTAATTTATGCTTGCACTTTATTACTGAACAGGAAAAATATTTGGACTAATCTGCAATTAGTTGCCAAAAATAATACCTACCAGTGGCTATTATGTGGAGACTTTAATTAAGTCACAACCGCCTCCGAAATATTTGGAGGTAGGACCATAAACAGTAATAGAAGTACTGTTTTTTTTTAATTGTCTTGATGCTATTGATATAATTGACTTATATTTTATGGGACCAAGCTTTACATGGACAAATAAAAGAAAAAGAAAGCAGTAGAAAATCTTGAAAAGATTAGACCGATATATGATGACCCGCAATATCATCATGCCACATAGGCGCCATTTGGCATATATTAATGCCATGTGGAAGCTTACATAAGAAGAAGGTTAGCATTTGTGAGAAGATTCTAGAGAAGTTTGGACATTTCCTTAGGAAGAACCTAGATCCTTATGGATTTTCTAGGAAAGTCCTTGGAATCTTCTAGGCTTGTAGAGAATTCTAGAGAAAGCCCTTATCTTGTAAATATTAAGGACTTGTGTAATAATTAATATTTACACACTAGCCGCTAGGAGACTAGCAAATAAAGGGGGGCATTCATTTGTAATTCATCAAGCAAACAAATCAGGTTCTCTCTAATACAAAGCTTCCTTTAGCAATTCTCTTGTGTTCTTTCTTCCATTATCTTAGCGATCTTGAGTGTAGTAAGGCTGACTTGGCATAGCAAGAACGTGAGCAAGTTGTGCAAGATCGTGAGCGAGTTGTCAAGTGCCGCACGTGTACTTAGTTAACAACTAAAGACGTGACAACGTGGTATCAGAGCGAAGGTTTCAACTAAGGGAATGGCGAACGACGGAGAAATTAATGCTACCAACACCCAAGCCAACGTCATCCAGGATGCTGCTGGCAAGAGCGGCCGTAGTAAAAAGAGGAATTCCATCAACAAGAGCCAGGAGGTGCCACCTGAGGTTGTGTCAAACGAAGGGCTTACATCCCAAAAAACATCTGCCATTGAGGCGAGCGAGGATGAAGTGGAGGTCCTTCCAGAGGATGTCTCGCTCAGTAAAGAGTGGGTGATGAAGATGAACGCGGGGATGGACGCCGTGGAGTTCTTTGGCCAACGCTAGGGAAGGTGGAAGGCACCCTTAACGTTCTTGAGGGGCACAATCTTGAAGAGATTGAGAGTATCCGAAATGACTTGGAGGGACGTACACAGACCGAGATGGAACTAAGGCAAACCATCACTGCCTTAGAGTGCACACTCATGGAGGCTTTGAGTACTATCGATGCTATGAAGGCAAAGATAGAGTCACTCGAGGAGCATGTCAATGCTGGCATGACCGAGGCAGCCAGTAATGTTATGGTGAAGAGGGAGGCCAAGATTGAGGCTCCCAAACCCCCAGTGTTCAAAGGTGTTCGTGATGCACAAGAAGTGGAAAACTTCCTTTGGCACTTGGAGAACTACTTCAGGCACGGCAAAGTGAGAGACGACGAGGCCAAGATCAACACTGCGGTATTGTACCTCTCAGATTATGCCATGCTATGGTGGAGAAAGAAGATGGCCGATGTGGATAAAGGTCTACGTACTATTAGCACATGGGATCAGTTCAAAGTGGAGTTCAAGCGACAGTTCTTTCCAAACAATGTCTTGTATGAGGCAAGGCGCAAGCTTAGGGAATTGAAGCAAACAAGGAGCATACGTAACTATGTCAAGGAGTTCACTACACTTATGCTTCAAATCCCCAACCTGACCAACGATGACTTGTTGTTCTACTTCAGGGACGGGTTGCAAAATTGGGCTAAGCAGGAGTTGTAACACCGACAAGCCACTGATATAGACCAAGCCATATTGGAGGTCGAATCATTGATGGATTTCAGGCATGACAAGCACGAAAAAGGCAATGGCAAGGAGTCAAAGGTTAACAATGTCAAAGGTGGGGGAGACCATGGCAAAGGCAAGGAGATACAACAACAATACTCCAAGACTCAAGATTTCAAAAAGTCGAGTGGCCATCAGGGCTACGCCGAGAAGAAGGCGCAGGTCGAGAAGAAGGGATGCTATATATGCGGAGGGCCACATGGCTTCAGGAATTGTCCTAACCTCAAGAGCCTCGGTGCCATGGTACGTGAGCGGAAGGAGCAGCCACAAGGAGAGAGTCTGGGAACCGCACAGTTGGGTATGATCGGATTATGTCGTGCTGTCACGAAGCAAGCTATCCAACCTACCGAGAATGGCAATCAATACGTGAATCTCACCATCAACAACAAGCCCGCTCGTGAAATGGTGGATACTGGAGCAACTCATAATTTTGTGACTAAGGTTGCCGCAAAGAGACTAGAATTGAATCTTGCTCCAACCAACTCCAGCGTCAAGACCGTGAATGTCGAGATACAGAATGCTCGTAGGGTAGCTAATGGAGTTGGTGTCAAATTGGGAACTTGGAAAGGTATGACAAACTTTACCATAATCGCTATGGATATCTTTGACATCATACTGCGGCAAGAGTTCTTTAGACATTGTCATACTTTGATCGACCCCTACCTCCAACGTCTCTTGGTTATGGAGAGAGAAGGAGCTTGCATGGTACCTATAGTGACTATGCCACACGGACAGATCCAAGCACAACTCTCAGCTATGCAGGTTGTCAAGGGGATCAAGAAGGGGGAGCCGAAGTTCGTGGCAACCATTGCAAGTCTAGAGGAAGACAAGAATTTTCAAGAGACAGTGCCGCCTTGCATAGAGAAGTTTCTTGAGGAAAACAAAGATGTCATGCCCGAGGAGTTGCCTAAGCACTTGCCGCCTAGGCGAGAGGTGGATCACAAGATTGAGTTGGAGCCAGGGGCTAAGCCACCCACATTCGCCCCATATCGTATGGCACCACCCGAGCTGGAGGATCTCAAGAAACAATTGAAAGAGTTGCTAGATGCTGGTCACATTCGCCCATCAAAGGCACCTTTCGGCGCACCAGTATTATTCCAAAAGAAGAAGGATGGATCGCTGCGCCTGTGCATAGACTACCGAGCACTTAATAAGGTTACAGTGAAGAATAAGTACCCGATCCCGCTCATTGCTGATTTGTTCGATAGACTTGGTCAAGACAAGTACTTTACCAAGGTGGATCTTCGAAAGGGCTACTACCAGGTTCGCATTGCAGAAGGGGATGAGCCAAAGACAGCATGTGTGACGAGATATGGAGCCTTTGAGTGGTTGGTGATGCCCTTTGGCTTAACCAATGCACCGGCCACATTTTGCACCCTTATGAACAAGATTTTTCATCCCTACCTTGATCAGTTCGTGGTAGTCTACCTAGATGACATAGTCATCTATAGCAACACCTTGGAGGAACACATGGAGCACCTAAGGAAGGTTTTCCAAGTCTTGCGGGAGAACGAGTTATACATCAAGAGGGATAAGTACGAGTTTGCACAATCAAAGGTGCACTTCTTGGGGCATGTCATTAGCAATGGAGAGCTCCGCATGGATGAGGCTAAGGTAAGTGTTATCCAGGAGTGGGAGGCACCTATAAAGGTAACTGAGTTGAGATCCTTCCTTGTCCTTGTCAACTACTATCGTCGGTTCATCAGTGGATAATCATCAAAGGCCGCCCCATTGACTAAGTTGCTAAAGAAGAACAAGCCATGGGTTTGGACGGAGCATTGTCAAAAGGCGTTTGAATGCCTTAAGGCAGCTGTAACAGAGGAGCCAGTCTTGGCATTACCTGACTTTGCCAAGACATTTGAGGTGCACACAGATGCCTCAGACTTTGCCATTGGGGGTGTCCTGATGCAGGATAAGCATCCCATAGCATTTGAGAGCCGCAAGTTAAATGAGACAGAGCGGCGTTACACGATGCAAGAGAAGGAAATGACTGCCATTGTGCATTGCCTTCGTACATGGAGACATTATCTGCTCGGGTCGATGTTCGTGGTCAAGACTGATAATGTGGCTACTAGCTACTTTCAGACATAGAAGAAGCTCACACCAAAGCAGGCTAGCTGGCAGGATTTCTTGGCCGAATTTGATTATGCGCTGGAGTATAAGCCGGGCAAAGGTAACGTTGTAGCCGATGCCTTGAGCCGGAAAGTCGAGCTTGCTGTAATCACTTCAGCAAGATGGGATATTCGGGAAGCTATAGAAGAAGGCATGCAGCATGATCCAGCATCCAAACAACTTATCGAGTTAGCCAACAAAGGCAAGACGAGACGGTTTTGGATAGAAGACGGCCTACTATTTACCACAGGTCGGCGGGTCCACGTGCCTAAGTTTGGAGACATTAGAAAACGGATCATAAGGGAGAGTCGTGACACAATGTGGGCTGGTCATCCAGGTCAACGTCGCACTAGGGCCTTGGTTGAGTCAGTCTACTATTGGCCACGCATAAGAGATGACATAGAGTGCTATGTGCAGACTTGTCTTGTCTGTCAACAAGACAAGGTTGAACAACAACAACCCTGAGGACTTTTGGAGCCACTGCCAGTTACAGAGCGTCCATGGGTGTCACGCCCCAAAAATCCAAGGAGCGCGACCGGCGCTCAACCGAGTAAACTCGACTGAGCAAGCCTATTAGGTTTAATTCTACCCAAACTAATTCATGAATAAATAGGAGATGGACTCCATTAATCATACTCTGAAAATATTTCATTAACAACTTTCACTTTATTTCCATTAGAAGCTTAAAACATAATTATCAAAATATTGCAAGTTTATAAATCCTTGCCAAACGTCAATGTTTCAACTTTAATTCCCAATACCAAACACCACCCACAACCTGTCTACGGAGCCTCTAAATATAACTGAAGAATAATATGGAAATTCCGGCAACAAGGCTCCGGCTATACCTCAAATACAAAGTACATGATGGGAAATTGAACAGAAGATACATGACATGACCCCGGGATAGAGTGGGGCTCACCAAGCCTGCTGGGAAGAGAATACTGCTATCACTGGCCGATGCCGCTCGCTGTGGAACAACCTGTATCATAAAACGATACAGCGCCCCCGGCAAAAGGGACGTTAGTGCCATTGAATAGCACTAGTATATAAAACTAAACACCATCAATTTAGAAAGAACTTTCATACAACAATAAGGAAATCACAAGTGAAACTCAAACACTTTAAATGATCACAACATTATCGAATAAAAGGGATCACATAGCTTTCACATAATTACCATACCTTTAGGTTGCGTTTCATAGCTCGTCCATAGGGTTCACATATCATATTATACACCTATGCATTTCATAGCCCGTCCATAGGGTTCGCATATCATATTATACACCTATGCGTTTCATAGCCCATCCATAGGGTTCACATATCATATTATACACCTATGCGTTTCATAGCCCGTCCATAGGTTCCACATATTATATTATACACCTATGCGTTTCATAGCCCGTCCATAGGTTCCACATATTAATTAATCGGCACATGGGCCACAATCATTACAGCATACTTGGCACTAGGCCACATTTCATAACTCAATCTCTTCTTTCCCACATTTCACATCA
This sequence comes from Nicotiana attenuata, assembly GCF_001879085.1. Classification (NCBI taxonomy): domain Eukaryota; kingdom Viridiplantae; phylum Streptophyta; class Magnoliopsida; order Solanales; family Solanaceae; genus Nicotiana; species Nicotiana attenuata. The sequence continues at coordinate 296,778 of NW_017671287.1, read as the reverse complement.
TTTTCACATATTTCACATCAATATCAATTTCAACAACAAGTCATTCAATTCAAGATGTCAAGTACACATGAGAGGAACCATGAATCATCGGCATATACAATATTTCAACGTCGAAGTATGTAACAACTCGGATCACATTCGATGTACTCATAAGGCAAGACATTATCTCGAATAGCCACTTATGGCATAAATTGTGTATAAAGCCTTTAGGGCACTTTATTATTGGAGTCATTTATAGCAAAGTCGAGGCACATTGCATAATCTATTTCATATTTTCTCATGTCATAGACATCACCAAGTACAATTATAATTCAAGTTCTCGGCACATTGGCCACACTCTATTTCCCAAATTCATTTGATTACGTTAAACATCTCTATACGTAGAGAATTTCACATAGTTTGGCATAATATATGCAGCTCAAATCTCAATTTAAAGTCCTAGCATTTCAATACATGATTCATATTCCTTGCACCCTTTTTAAGTTATCAAAAATAGCACATTGCTCATATTGGAATGCATCTTTCACACATATAGGGCCACAACACCAACTCATATAAAGTATCAATCACAGCAAGAATCCAAAGTTCAGCCTTACCACATTTACACAGTCACTTACTTCACTTTCAAACATCTTTATACATTACCAATAACTAGACACAATCAATCAAATACATTTGGTACACATAAGAACAATTTGGAGGATCAACCATAACTAGTTTTCTCACACCATTGGGCATCAAAATCTCAATGTACACTTGACTTGAAGTCTAGGCATTTTAGCACATACTTCACATTCTTCACATATCCTCATTTACCAAGAACAACATATTAAACACATGAAGAAGTACCTACCACATACATTTTCACAACAATAACTCGGTTAACATAACAAAAACGAGTACTGCATCAATTATATTTTTAACTTGCAACATTTACGCGGGCACCATGGAAGCTCAGTTTCTAAAAGACGGGGTTTTAGCCATACATACCTGAAATTTGCCCCTTAATGATACTACAATGATCCAATACACTTAAGCAACTTCAGTCTACAATACAACATGCAATAGGGCTAACATTAGTAATAAATTCCCTAACTTATGCCATTTAGGCATATTATCAAACACCTTGTAGGTATAATTCTTTACATCTCATAACCATAGTATTTGTTCATCCTACTATCACCATTAACCAATAATTTATTCCACCATCATTCCTAACAAATTTATAACTTCCAACTACACATGTATGACCCTCCATTCACACCCAACCAACAAATCATATCAAATATTCACCTTTCAATCTCTACAATAACTATGTATTTATATTGGGAATTTATGGCTTTCAATCACCATACCATAAGTTGTAATACTTGATTCATATTCATATTCCCACAATATATCCGTATATGTAAGTCTAAGGTGTAAAATTTACCTTTTGGAAGAAATCTTGCAAAACCCTCATTTGAGTTCTTGAAGGAATTTCTTGAAAATCTATGTGTTTATGTGAATATTTCATCAATACTAATGTATAAATGATGGAATTTCAGACCAAGATAATGGGGATTACTTACCTTGAAGATGGGGGGGGGGGGGGAGTTGAAGGTCTTGAGAGAGTGGAGGAAAACCCTCAAAGTCGTCCAAATGAAATGAGAGAAAATGAATCCCGAAATTGTGTTTATAAGCCCAAATTTCGGATGTTGCCTTGGATGCTTCGCATCCCCACTTCACTCCTCTCGGGAGCTCGGATGCTGACCCGGATGCTATGGCAGCACTTCACTGCCAGCTCCTCTTTTTGGATGCTGCCTCGGATGCTTCGCATCCGCGCAGTCCTCCGCCAGCCTTTGGTAATTTGGTCATAACTTCTTGTAGGAAACTCCAAATGACGAACGGTTTGAAGCGTTAAAAACTAGATTCAAAGAGATTTAATTTGATAGGTTGTGTATAACACTAAACCTTATATAAAAGGAGATATGCTTGCCCAAAGTGAGGTCTTGTGCGAACTCATTTACAACTTTAGTCTATTATGGAATTTTCTAACTTGGCTTAGACTTAGGCCTCTCCTTAGACCCCAAATCACTTATAATATGACTTATACGCTTATTAACATATCCAATTGATATCCATCATATCATGAATCCTCATTTGCACACAAAATAAAATAATTAGCCTACCTTGGCACGACGAAATCTTAAATTACTTGGAAAAAAAATTTCGGGGCCTTACAATGGGAGAGCGTGACTATGGACTTTATTACTTGCCTACCGAAGTCCGACGGTTATGGTACTATTATGGTGGTCGTGGATAGATTTTCCAAATATGCCACCTTCATGCCCGCCTCACCGGGTTGCACAGCTAAGGAAGCCGCCAACCTATTCTTTAAGAACGCGGTAAAGTATTGGGGCTTACCAAGGCATATCATCAGTGATCGAGACCCCCACTTCACTGGGAACTTTTGGAGAGAGTTGTTCGACATACTTGGCACGGAACTGCACTTTTCTACTAGTTTCCACCCACAGACGGATGGACAAACGGAACGGGTCAATGCCTTACTAGAATGCTACTTGAGGCATTATGTAAGCGCGCATCAGAAAGATTGGGCAAGGCTACTAGACGTCGCCCAATTCTCTTATAACTTGCAGCAGAGTGAGTCCACGGGGCGGACACCATTTGAGCTAGCCACAGGCCAACAACCACAAACTCCACATTCATTACCAGTCGCGTTCGAGGGAAAGGCAGCTCGACACTGCTAAGTCCTACTTGGATAAGGCAGCTAAGAAGAGGAAGAAGTTTGCCGACCGTAAGCGGCGTCCCACAGACTATAGAGTTGGGGACTTACTTGTAAATATTAAGGACTTGTGGAACCATTATTATTTACACACTAGCTCCTAGGTGATTAGTATAAATAGGGGGGCCATTCAGTTGTAATTCATCAAGCAAACAAATCAAGTTCTCTCTAATACAAAGCTTCCTTTAACAATTCTCTTGTGTTCTTTCTTCCATTCTCTTAGCGATCTTGAGTGTAGTAAGGCTGACTTGGCATAGCAAGAACGTGAGCAAGTTGTGCAAGATCGTGAGCGAATTGTCAAGTGCCGCACGTGTACTTAGTAAACAACTAAGGACGTGATAGATATCTTGGAAACTCAGACTGGGTGGAAATGTTGTCGGATTCCACTGGCACACACATGCCACGTATACATTCGGACTGCTGCCTGCTCCTGCAAAGCCTATCAAAAAATATTAGTAAACCAACACACGTTTTTCGCTTCAAAACAACGTGACTTAGTCACCCAATTTTTTGAAATATAGTTTAGCAACACTAGAATAATAATAAAAATTATGCAACTGCCATTTTCACTTTCACATCATACTTGGAAGAATGGAATAGGTCTACAATTGGAAATTTCTTTTTAAAAAAAAGAGAGAGAACACTTCTTGCTCGAATTCTGGGGCTAGAAAACATGCAATCACAAAATAAAACTCAATTGAGCACCCACTCTGCATAGATTAGGCATACAGGCATTCCAGCCCATTTTAGTGGAGGGGCACGCTATTTGTTTACATCCATTAGTTTGCAAGGGATTCAATGCTGATTTTGATGGAGATCAAATGGCTGTTCATGTACCTTTATCCTTGGAGGCTCAGCCTAGAAAATAATCTTATTCATGAATATAACATAATCCTTCAAAATGAACAAGATTTTTTGAAATTAAAATCAAGAGTACAGTGGATTAATAACGGGGATGCCAACACAAAATTCTTTCATATATATGTTATCCAAAGGAGCAGAAAAACAGGATATTAAGGGTGAATGACATAGTTGGTAATTGGACTTTTGACCCCAGGGAATGCATGATAATATTATCAAGTACTTCAAAAATATCTACACAAGTGAATTGGATTCATGTCCATATATCATGACACCTAATCCAAGCCTACTCAATAACGCTATAAAATCCTTGTTATAAAATCCTTCAGATCAGGATAAAGAAGCTCTTGTTAGACCTCTTTCAGTCATTGAAATCAATAACGCTATAAAATCCTTTAAACCATAAAAGGCATCAAGCCCGGATGGCATCCACCTAATTTTCTTCTAGAAATACTGGTCAGACACAAACTCAGCTATCATTCTTACAGGTACAAAAGTTTTGCTACCTTAGTAATCCCAGATGAAATAAACAAGACTTGTATAACACTTATTCCCAAAGTCATGGACCCACAAAATATATTTCAATATAGGCCCATCAGATTATGTAACACAGTCTATAAGACTACAACAAAAAATTATTGTGAACCGTATATGCCCCTTCATCAATAACATTACTAGTCCTAATAATGTGCAACTTTATTCCAGGAAGGAGTGCAATTGACAATGCAATAATTGTCCAAAAAGCAATTCACTCTTTAAAGAATTGTACTGGGAGGACTGGGAAGATGATGCTCAAGATTAATCTTGAAAAGGTCTTTGACCGACTTGAATCGTCATTTGTTATGAGCTCCTTGCATGCACTCAATTTTCCACAAGACTTAATAACGCTTATCATGAATTGCATATACCACAACAACATCAATAATTGCAAAATGGCAAACCTACAGAATTCTTCAAACCATCAAGAGGCATCCGACAAGGCGACCCCTATCTTCGTGCCTATTCATCATCTTTATGCAATCCCTAACACATTATACATTAATTATGAAGTAGATATTTTGAATTGGAAATCCACTAAAATAAGTCAGAATGGCCCCGCCATATTCCACCTCTTATTCGTGGATGACCTTAGCCTTTTCTGAGATAGACAATGCAAGTGAAACTTCTATCATAAACATATTGAACTTCATTTCCCATTAATCCGGACAAGGAATAATATTTTACCAAACCCAAAATAATTTTCTCCTCAAATGAACAAACTACAAAGCTAACATCCTTGGCTACCACCCTAAACATTAAGATTAAAAAAAAATGTGGGTAAATACCTGGAATTCCCTATTACTAATTTACAACCAAAAAACTTGGACTATCAATTCATACTTGACAGGATGAATACTAGACTAAAAGGATGGAAAGCCAAACTTTTAACCTTATCCGGGAGGTTAACCCTTATTCTTATGTACATTATACTGATTGAGGGTTTCAGCTAAAGCCTTTCAACAGTCTTGCTAACTTTGCAATTGTCCTCGGGCAACTCCATTGATCACCATGCAGCTAAAGTTGTCCTTGTGCACCGTGCAGCTAAAGATGTCCTTAAGCTAACGCCTCCTGCTAGATTTAAACACTGTAGAGTATGAGGGACAGACAAATTTTGAATTTTCCTTGGTGGTTCAACTCACTATATTTGTGAAAGGTTAGAGCTTTGCTAGATGAATTAATGGTAAATTTACAATCTTCCGTCAGTAGTTGTATAAACAGTCAGTGGTTTACAGTGGCCCAAAAATTGCAAAAATATGGATTTTCTCCTCTTCATTTCCTCATGTCACAGGTAAAGGCATTGAATTCTAAAATCGTGTTCACTAACCATTGTGAATGTAGGTCGGTTGACCAAACCATATTATATGTTTGTGTTTCTTTTAGTATATTTTTCTTTTGTTGTATGATTTATCGTCGTTCAAGGTTTGTGTTGCTCCCAAACGCACACACAAGTTTACATGGACGACAAGTAATATAGGATTGTAAGTCCAGATATCATACCCACAGGGACTTGTGATTAGCTATCAACTAAATTAAACAAAACAGTTAGTCTATTCATGCGAGTCCTAACGTATGAATATTTAACTAACATGTGAGTGAATATTCTAGAGTTATGGGTTAGCTAACAACCCCGTTGTGTTTTCTACCTAAAATGTCTAATTAATTTATCTAGTTTATTGATTGACGGGGTTAATATTGCTCGTAGCTTTCTCCTGATGTACAACTCGCCTATTCAAGCTAACCTAACGCCTATATTCCTATGGAATTAGGATTAACAAAAACGCATTTATAATTCCCGTATAGTAACCAAGCAAGGCGATTAGGTATATTCCTATCCTAACCGCAAATCCATACCCCCCCCTCTCCCCCCCCCCCTCTCCCCCCCCTGCAGATTTAAGATCTTGCTCTACTCAATCTTATATGCGATTTAGAATTTCCTCTCCCGAGTTCAATCCTAGATTCGTAGATAGTATTCAATTGGTGATCAAGCAATCAAATAATTAAGTTCAAGATTGAACAAATAAACCAATATGATAAAATAATAAGAACAATTCAAGCTTCAAACTACAACGTTCATGTAGCACCCAAAACTCTAGAACTAATAAACTATGAAACTAAAGGAAGAGAAGAGAAGAAAAACTAGTTAGAAGCCTCCTCCAATCATGGTGTGTGTTCCTCCTAGGTCTAAGATCTACCAAAAGTCCTCAAAATAACATTTTTATATGTATTTATACCAAGTATGGTCGGGCCCGGACGAAACACCCTTTCATGCGCAAAATAGGACTCTAGCTCTGTAAAATTTGCACATGCACACCGCATGGGGCGACGCGCCATGCGGTGTGCTTGTGGGGACTTTAATTGGTTATAATGTAGGTTGCGGGTCTGGTAGGATACAGTTGGATATAAGAGTGACTACACCTCCCTAAGCACTTTAATACATACACATTAACATTGAAAATCCCATACTTATGTCAAACCATAACTCCGCCTTCACATCAATGTACATTAACTCCATACTTCTTTAAGCACAACTACCTCAAGAGCTACTACTATCCAGGAATATTTGCACAACAATACAAATATTTTTTTCTTTCTTTTCTTTTTTTTTCTTTTCAAGTGGCTCTTACTTTTTTTTCAAAACACTGCACCTTTCTTCTTATTTCATTAGTTCCACTCAAAAGCCAAACCAACCACCCCATACTTTAACTTTTACAAAGTTCATAACAATTCAAGTGCTCATGAGAAGTGAAAAGGTTCAATTAGTTGGTTAATTCAAATAAATGGGTAAGGCTTGTAATGTGGTTTCCAAAAAAACAGGATTACATGCTCAAAGGGGTTAACTATGATACATAACAATTAGGCGGGTAATATATATATATATATATATATATATATATATATATATGGCTCAACAAAGAAACGCCTATATCACTTCCGAGACTGAACAAAACTACTATTTCGCTTTGCAAACACATGGGGAAAGTTCTAAATATCAAATGCAATGCATAGAATACATACAAACCTTACATACACATGGCACATAACTCACTCAGGATTGGACTTTTCAAGACACTCTAGTCAAAGAAGTTAAGCAACATTAAGATCATACAATTTAAGGTACTTTTACAAGAGTCAAAAATTGAGCCTAAGCGTCACAACAAAAGTACTCAATATTCTCAAGGCATGACAAAGTTAAAAGATATTGCTTCAATTCAATTCTCAGCACAAGTTTTCCTAGTTCTAAAAAAAATAAAACTAACTACACCCAGTTCAAACAAAACCCTTGGAAAATAACCGCGGCACAAAGAAAGATCAAGGGGAAATTGCTAGACTACCTACAAAGAAAAAATAATTTGTCCTTTTTCTTTAGACTTAAATCCCTCAACAAAACCGTCAAGGAGATCCATCGTCGGGAAAAGGCCAATTTTCTATATTGTTTTTTTTTAACAAAAACTCTACATTAAGAACGCGTACTACAACAAAGCTAAAATAGATCTGAAACTCACCCAAATAAGAACGAGTACTACGACTAAGCTAAAATAGCACAGAAACACACCCAAATAATCTCCTCACCCCACACTTAAAATTGTGCAATGTCCTCAATGCACACTATAAATAACAAGAGGGTAAAAGAGATTCCCTGGTAGGCCAACGGCCGAAGCAATAGCGGCTCACGGGATACTCAGGCTTCTCCCAAGCATGATCCCTTGTGTGGTACCACACACATCGTTCTCACCATCTAACTCGCTTTTGCACTCTTCCAATGGTTGCACTTCCTATTCTTATAATCCTACAAAACAAAAATAAATACTACAACAATAATAAGAAAAAGAACAAAAAAATAAAAGAAAACAATAAAGATGGGTTGCCTACCAACAAGCGCCTGATTTAATGTCGCGGCACGACGCCATAACTTTCATCACTTTTCCTTCCACTTTGAGAATATGAATTGCCCCCTCAATTTTGCTCTATTTTTTTGTCACGTTCATGGGCCAGTGATATAAAAATAAAGGAACCAAGCAATAGATATCGCATCTTGCACTTTTTGGCCCTTAAGTGCGGGATTTCGTTTTGCCTCCTCGGTATGGAAAATTTCAGAATATAAACACTTTGTTCCTCATCCATTGACTCCTTCATATGCTCGACTGAATCAATTTCCATGTCACCAACCAAACACAATGTTGAAAAGTGTTTAGAATGAGGTCCAATACGCTCCAACTCCAAAATTATATTATTTTTGACATCCTCAATTTTGCACTCTTCGTCAACCTTGGCATCATTAATAATATTTTGGTCGAATAGTTAGAATTCCTCTATCTACTCCACAACCTGGCCAGTATCCATAAAAATTGGTTGTAGGGCATCAGATGCCTCAACCTTAGCATCATCCACAAGAATATGGTTTGATAATTGGTATTCTCGTCTTAGCTCCACAATTTGGCCTAGAAGATCTTTTTCAAATTCACACAACTCATCACTAAATTGTTGGACGTTATACGCATCAACCTTTGCACTCAATTATGCATCCAAGTCGCGAATAGAGCTGCCAAATTGGTCGATCTCTTGTCTATGATTAGTTTTTCCTTCTATCAGTTGTTCTGTCATATTTGAAAGACCATCACGAAGATAAGCATGAGATTTTATCAGTTGAGCTTGTTCCTCTAGCCAACATTGGCTACCTATATTTGTTTCTTCTAAATTACCTTGTTTGGGAACTCGTTCTCTTCAGCCACTTCCTCCGCCTCGGCCTTCATTCTCATGATTGCCGCACTAATTCTTTTCATAGCTTTTTTGAGTTCATCATGTTGCTCTACTACTTGCCTCAAAATATCCCTAATATCTGCATCACGTTCCATATCCTGCACTTCATTGCCCCTATCAAACTCACAAACATTGTTAGAATGATCATAAAAAGGGCTTAGAAAATGATGAAAATAATTAAGACAACCATCCCAATAGCTACCTTGACCACCACACATATTACAAATATTCCACCCATAATATTAAGATTCACAATTTTTCCACAAGTGTGATCCTCCATAATATGGACATGGATCACCAAAATAAGAATAACCAATATTCGACCAATTATAATTCCAAGATGCCATATCAACAAAGATAGTAAATATTAAACTACGATAAAAATTTAAAAACTTGAATAGACAAAGAGAAAAATCTAATCTAGTAGGATTGTTAATTTCTAAGTCTTCGGCAATGGCGCCAAAAACTTGTTGCTCCCAAACGCACACGCAAGTTTACGTGGCCTACAAGTAATATAGGATTGTAAGTCTAGATATCATACACACGGAGACTTGAATTAACTATCAACTAAATTAAACCAAATAATTAATCTATTCAAGCGAGTCCTAACGTATGAATATTTAACTAAAATTCATCTACAGTAAAAAATTAAGAGATTAAAGAAAACAAGTTGGCGAATATTATAGAGACGAATTCAATGTGAGTGAATATTCTAGAGCTATGGGTTAGTTAACAATCCCGTTGAGTTTTCTACCTAAACTGTCTAATTAATTTATCTAGTTTATTGATTGACGGGGTTAATATTGCTCGCAACCTTCTCCCGAAGTACAACTCACCTATTCAAGCTATCCTAATGCCTATATTCCTATGGAATTAGGATTGACAAGAACACATTTATAATTTTCGTATAGTAACCAAGCAAGGAGATTAGGTATATTTCTATCCTAACTGCAAATCCCCCCCCCCCCTCCAGAGTTAAGATCTTGTTCTACTCAATATTATATGCAATTTAGAATTCTCTCTCCCGATTTCAATCCTAGATTCGTAGATAGTATTCAAGTGGTGATCAAGCAATCAAATAATTAAGCGCAAGATTGAATAAATAAATCGATATAATAAAATAATAAGAAACATTCAAGCTTGTCACGACATCTCACAATTCAAGCCGACACATTACCAGAACCAATCCATATTTTCATTCTCAAGATAAAATCAAAGCTATTTAACGATAAAACCTTCATAAAGTGTTTAAATCAAACCCACAGTGCGGAAAGAAAGTCCGACATCGGGGTGTCACTAGTCATTAGCATCTACTAGAACCGTCTGACAACATCAAGACTAACATAGCCTGAAAATAACTTAATACAACTAAGTGAGGATAAGGAGGGAGAAAAGCAGGGTTGCGATCGCCAGACAGCTTCCTCACTAATTCTGATGGACCTGCCATTGACTAATCAACACCTGTTACCGATTTTAGAAATACCTGGATCTACACACAAGGTGTAGGGAGTAGTATGAGTACACCAACTCATTAATTAATAAAGGTAAATAAAGACTGAGCAGCAGTGATGAGCAATAAAACATATACAGTTCATATCATGAAATATGATTAGAATACAACGGGTTTTTCGAATCGGGGTTTTGAATCAACTCAGCTCATTTAAATCCAATTTCAGTAAAACCATTTAAAACATCTTTCAACAACTTTCAAACGAAGTGATAATATAGTGAGAGAAAAAAAATGATGAAAACATAATCGGCCCCTCTGGCAAAACTCACTCGTATACAGCCCTTCGGGCAACATAAATCATAAACAGCCCCTCGGGCAAACATCACTGTCACTCATATACAGCCCCTCGGGCATACCTCACAATCACTCGTAAACAGCCCCTCGGGCATAATAGTCACTCAGTCCTCCCATTCACTCCAACCTCACAATTACTCATTCCTCTCAGTCACACATCACTCGACACTCACACTCAGCACTCGCACTCAGTAGGTACCCGCGCTCACTGGTGGTGTACAGACTCCGTAGGGGCTCCTACAGCCCAAGCGCTGTAACAAGCAACCTCGTAGCGTAAATCAATCAGGCCCTCGGCCTCACAAAATCATGAATCAGTAACGTTGTGGCGTGCAGCCCGATCCCATAAATATCCTCACAAAAACAGGCCCTCGGCCTCACTCAATCATAAACCTCTCAAGCCACTCGGGCTATCAGTAAAATAGGGTGCTCAACTCAAAATAATATTTTTATTCATCAAAACGGAGTAATAAAGACTGAGTTATGAAATCAGTAAACATAGCATGACTGAGTATAGGTTTTTAATTCAAAACAATGAGAGGATAAATAAGAAAAAGGCCCCTAAGGGTTCAAACAACTTTCGCACGAGGCCCAAATACGGCATTCAGCTGTCACGACCCAAACTACCGGTCATGATAGCGCCTATCACATTACTAGGCAAGCCGACATATCCATAACCACAATCCATTTACTATTAACAAAAAGTCATTTTCTAGCACAAGTTTAAATACTGAATTCATTATGAGCGTTAAAAACAACAGAAATAAGCGAAAAGTCAAAATAACAATATAACTACACCGCCCCAACAATCCGGTGTCACAAGTCTAGAGCCTCTAATACAAGTCTGAACAACCTACTACATAGATAGTCTAGAAAAAATGCGGAAAAGATAACAAGATAGAGGGAGAAATCAGGGCTGCGGACGCCATGCAGCTACCTCGAAATCTCCGGCAAAATGCTGAATCTGCTGCAAGCTCTCACTCGGCCGCTCGGGCACCTGGATCTGCACACAAGGTGCAGGGAGTAACGTGAGTACTCCAACTCAGTAAGTAACTAAAGTAAATAAGGACTGAAAGTAGTGACGAGCAATTCAAAAAATACATAACTGAATAATCAACAGAGTAACGAGTCATCTTTACAGTTTAAAAATCAACTTTCGTCAAAAAATCACATTTTCCAGTTTAAACATTTGGAATCAAATACTTAACAGTATATCAACGGGGGCTTATTTAAAAAAGGAGAGTGAAATCAGTGAAAGTATCATAATAAGGCCTCCCGGTAAAGGAATCACTCAGTATATGGCCCCTCGGGCAGCCTCTCAGTCACTCGTGACTCAAATCTTATCACACAGTACTCACTCTCAGCACTCGGCTCATTAATATCTCATAATAATAGAAATTATAGTAACCGCTGCGACGTACAGCCCGATCCATATATAATAGTCGACTACACTCACTGGGGGTGTGCAGACTCCGGAGGGGCTCCTACAGTCCAAGCATCATATCGCTGCGGCGTGCAGCCTGATCCAATATATATATCGCTGCGGCGTGCAGGCCGATCCATATAAGTATTTGTTGCGGCGTGCAGCCCGATCCATTCCTCACATATGTATAAATATCCTCACAATTAGGTTCTCAACCTCTCTCAGTCATTAACCTTACAGTCTCTCGGGCACAACAATAAAAACTAGGAAACTCAGCCCAACAGCCCTCACAATAAAAGCAAAATGGTAAAAATCAGTTTTTAACAATTAAACGGGTATAACAAAACTGAGGATATGCTTTTAGCAAGTAAAATGAGAAAAACAGTCAAAATGCCCCTAAGGGTTTCTACAAATCGGCACAAGGCCCAAACATGGCATACAACCCATAATACAGTATAAATGACTGAAACATAGGATAATATAGATTTCCAAATCAATTACGCGGCTTAATAGTCGCTACAGGACGGACCAAGTCACAATCCCTACCGGTTCATGCCCACACGCTCGTCACCTAGCATGTGCGTCACCGCATTTATCAAATCAAGTCAAATACCGGGGTTTGTACCCTCACTCCCAGATTTACAATGGTTACTTACCTCAAACCGATAAAAATACTACTTCGCGATGCCTTTGCCCCTCGAATCGGCCTCCATTCGTGTCGAATCTAATCAAAATCAGAACAAATACGTCACCATATGCTAAGGGAACAAAGCCCAAGCGAAAACCATCGAAAAATACCAAAAATCCCGAAATTGGCCAAATCCCGAGCCCCGGGCCAACATCTCGAAACTCAGAAATTTTCACATCAACGGAATCCTTATCTCCCCATGAGTCTATACATATCAAAAGTTCTTAAATCCGACCCCAAATGGCCCTTCAAATCCCAATTCAAAAGCCAATTTCTCAAGCCCTAGTTCTTCAATTTTAGGCTTAGTTTTCATGATTTTTTAGGTGGAATTCACATAATAATCGAGTTTTAGTTCGAGAATCTTACCTCCTAACATTTCCCTCTTGAATCCCTCTTCAAACACCTTCAAAAATCTCAAAATCGCGGACAAGATGACTTAAAACATTCTGCCCAGGCCAATATTTCCTTCATCGCGATCGCGGGAAAACCTTCGCGATCGCGAAGCACAAAAATCTCAGCTCCCAAAATAGCTCTATGCAATCGTGTCCAAGACCCTGCGATCGCAATGCCTGAGCCATTGACCATACGCGATCGCGGACCACCTCCCCCATTCGCGTTGCACAAATTCCTTCCAAGACCCCTGGTCCATTTAACACTATGCGATCGCGACCCCTTACACGCGTTCGCGGTGCACACTCTCCCCAAACAATGCGATCGCAAGCCCAGCTCTGCGAACGTGAAGAGCAACTGGGCCACTTCCTCAAATCCTTCTATGCGATCGTAGGACTCCCCTCGCAATCGCGAAGGGCAAAACCCTGAAACAGCTGAACATGAACTTCTGCAATTTTTCCCACTTAGAAATGGTTCGATTGACCACCCGAAACTCACCCGAGGCCCCCAGGACCTCAACCAAAGGAACCAACACATCTTAAAACCTTATTCAAACTTGTTCCAATCATCAAAACACCTCAAACAACGACAAATCACCCAAAATACATCGGATTCAAGCCTAAGCTCTTAAAATCTTCTGAAATACACTTTTGATCAAAAACCCAACCAAACCACGTCCGAATGACCTGAAATTTTGACACATCCTAAATGACACAACGAAGTTACTGCAACTCTCGGAATTCCATTCCGACCCTTATATCAAAATCTCACCTATCAACCGGAAATTGCCAAAATATCAACTTCGCCAATTCAAGCCTAATTCTACTCCGGACCTCTAAAACTCATTCCGATTACACCCCTAAGTCATAAATCACCTCCCGAAGCTAACCGAACCGTTGGAACTCACATCTGAGCCCTCTAACACATAAGTCAACATCCGGTTGACTTTTCCAACCTAAGCCTTCTAAAAAGAGACTAAGTGTCTCAAATTTTACCAAATTCATTCCGGACTCGATCAGACCAACCCGATACCACAAAATACGGATAACAAAGCATAAAGAAGCTGAAATGGGAACAGAGAGGTAACTCATGAGATGATTGGCCGGGTCGTCACATCCTCCCCAACTTAGACAAACGTTCATCCTCGAACGAGTTAAGAAATATACCTGAAGCCTCAAACAGGTGAGGATATCTGCTCCGCATCTCCTGCTCGGTCTCCCAGGAAGCCTCCTCCACTGTCTGACCTCTCCACTGCACCTTCACTGAAGCTATATCCTTTGACCTCAACTTTCGAACCTGACGGCCTAAAATAGCCACTGGCTCCACATCATAGGTCAGATCATCATCCAACTGAACCGTGCTGAAATCCAAAACATGAGACGGATCCCTAATATACTTCCGGAGTATAGAAACATGAAATACCGGATGCACACTCGACAAGCTGGGTGGAAAAGCAAGCTCATAAGCTATCTCCCCAATCCTCCGAAGCACCTCAAAAGGCCTAATGAACAGAGAATTCAATTTACCTTTATTCCCAAATCTCATAACACCCTTCATGGGCGAAACCTTCAATAGCACTTTCTCGCAAATCATGTAGGACACATCTCGAACCTTCCTATCAACATAGCTCTTTTGCCTCGACTGCGCTGTACGAAGCCTCTCCTGGATCACCTTCACCTTCTCCAAAGCATCCTGTACCAAATCAGTCCCCAATAGCCTAGCCTCACCGGGCTCGAACCAACCAACTGGAGATCTACACTACATCCCATACAAAGCCTCATATGGAGCCATCTGTATACTCGACTGGTAGCTGTTGTTATAAGCAAACTCTGCAAGCGGTAGAAACTCATCCCATGATCCTCCAAAGTCAATGACACAAGCATGCAACATGTCCTCCAATATCTGAATAGTATGCTCGGACTGTCCGTCCGTCTGAGGATGAAAAGCTGTGCTCAACTCCACCTGAGTACCCAACTCTCTCTGCACGGCTCTCCAAAACTGCAAAGTAAGCTAAGTACATCTATCTGAAATGATAGAAACCGGAACACCATGCAAACGAACAATCTCCCGGATATAAATCCCTGCCAACCGCTGTGAAGAATAGGTAGTACACACAGGAATGAAGTGCGCGGACTTGGTCAGCCGATCCACAATCACCCAAATAGCATCGAACTTCTTCAAAGTCCATGGAAGTCCAACAACAAAGTCTATAGTAATCCCCTCCCACTTCCACTCAAGAATATCTATCTGCTGAAGCAAGCCACCCGGTCTCTGATGCTCATATTTCACATGCTGACAATTGAGACACCGAGCTACAAATCCCACAATATCTTTCTTCATTCTCCTCCACCAATAGTGCCGCCTCAAATCCTGATACATCTTTGCGGCTCCCGGATGAATGGAATACCACGAGCTATGGGCCTCCTCCAGAATCAACTCCCGAAGCCCATCCACATTGGGCACACAAATCCGGCCCTGCATCCTCAACACACCATCATCTCCAATGGTCACATCTCTAGCATCATCATGTTGAACTCTGTCCCTAAGGACAAGCAAATGCGGATCATCATTCTGGTGCTCTCTGATGCGATCATATAAGGAAGACCGAGAAATCACACAAGCTAATACCCGACTGGGCTCCGAAATATCTAACCTCACGAACCGATTGGCCAAGGCCTGAACATCAACTGCAAGAGGTCTCTCCCCAACTGGAATATATGCCAAACTCCCCATACTCACTGCCTTTCGGTTCAAAGCATCGGCCACCACATTGGCCTTTCCCGGATGATACAGTATAGTGATATCATAATCCTTGAGCAACTCCAACCATCTCTGCTGCCTCAAATTAAGATCCTTTTGCTTGAACAAATGTTGAAGACTGCGATGATCAGTGAACACCTCGCAAGATACGCCATACAAGTAATGCCTCCAAATCTTCAATGCATAAACTATGGCAGCCAACTCCAAATCATGAATGGGGTAGTTCTTCTCATGGGGCTTCAACTGACGAAAAGCATAAGCAATAACTCTACCCTCCTACATCAACACACAACCAATCCCAACTCTCGAAGCATCGCAATACACGGTATATGAACCTGAAGCTGATGGCAAAACTAACACTGGAGCTGTGGTCAAAGCTGTCTTGAGCTTCTGAAAGCTCTCCTCACACTCGTCCGACCATACAAATGAAACACCCTTCTGAGTCAACTTGGTCAAGGGCGATGCGATAGATAAGAATCCCTAAACAAACCGGTGATAATAGCCTGCCAAACCAAGAAAGCTGCGAATCTCTGTGGCTGAGGACGGTCTAGTCCAACTCTGAACCGCCTCTATCTTCTTCGGATCAACCTGAATACCCTCGCTGGACACCAC
This sequence comes from Nicotiana attenuata, assembly GCF_001879085.1. Classification (NCBI taxonomy): domain Eukaryota; kingdom Viridiplantae; phylum Streptophyta; class Magnoliopsida; order Solanales; family Solanaceae; genus Nicotiana; species Nicotiana attenuata. Next base: position 280,160 of record NW_017671287.1, on the reverse strand, counting down.
GTGCCCCAAGAAAGCCACTGAACTAAGCTAAAACTCACACTTGGAGAATTTTGCATAAAGCCTCTCTTCCCTCAATCTATGCAACACAACTCTCGAATGCTCTGTGTGCTCCTCCTGACTACACGAATACACCAGAATATCATCAATGAAGACTATGACAAACGAATCAAGATAAGGCCAGAACACGCTGCTCATCAAATGCATGAACGTTGTTGGGGCATTGGTCAGCCCAAAAGATATCACCAAGAACTCATAGTGACCATATCGGGTCCTGAAAGCTATCTTAAGAATATCTGAATCCCTGATCTTCAACTGGTGATAGCCCGAACGGAGATCAATCTTGGAGAACAGTCTCGCTCCCTGAAGCTGGTCAAACAAATCATCAATGCGAGGCAAAGGATACTTGATCTTAATTGTTACCTTGTTCAACTGCCTATAATCAATGCACATTCTCATTGTGCCATCCTTCTTCTTCACAAACAGAACCGGCACACCCCAAGGTGACACACTAGGCCGAATGAACCCTTTATCTAGGAGTTCCTGAAGCTGTTCTTTTAACTCTTTCAACTCCGTTGGTGCCATGCGATACAGCGAAATAGAAATAGGCTGAGTTCCCGGTACCAGATCAATACCAAAATCAATATCCCTGTCCGATGGCATGCCCGGCAGGTCTGCAGGAAACATATCGGGAAAATCCCTCACAACTGGAACAGAATCAATACTGGGAGTCTCAGCTCCGACATCCTCACAAACGCTAGATACGAAAGACAACCCTTCCCAACCATACGCTGGGCCTTCAAGAAAGAAATAACTCTACTAGGGACATAATCAGTCACACCTCGCCACTCAATCTGTGCACACCCGGCATAGCCAATGTGACTGTCTTAGCATGACAGTCCAAAATAGCACGACACAGAGATAACCAATCCATGCCCAGAATAACATCGAAATCCACCATACTCAGTAGTAACAGATCCACTCGGGTCTCCAGACCCCCGATAGTCACCACACATGACCGGTACACACGGTCTACAACAACAGTATCGCCCACCGAGGTAGATACATGAATAGGTAAAGCAAGAAACTTACGGGGCGTACCCAAATAACGGGCAAAGTATTATGACACATAAGAAAAGGTGGAACCGGGATCAAATAATATAAAGGCATCTCTATGACAGACTCAAACGATACATGTGATAACAGCATCTAAAGCAATAGCATTGGGTCTGTCGGGGAGTGCATAGAAACGGGCCTGACCGCTCCCTGATCGACCTACCCCTCTAGGGCGACCCCTAGCTTCCTCACCTCCACCCCTAGCTGGGTGGGTGGGTGGTGATGTAACTGGAGCAGAAGTTGAGGGCTGACTCCTCTACTGAGACTGTCTATCCTGAAGATGAGGACATTGCCTCCTCATATGCCCAAATTCTCCACACTCATAACAACTCTTCGGTGCTGGAGATGGGGACTGAAGGAAACCCCTGGCGCTCGAATGGCTAGTAGAAGGACCTGGCATGGAAGAGCCCTAAACTGATGGAGCACGAGACGAGTTCTGAGCTGGAAGGGCACTAAGTGATGAGTGGCCCTGATGAGATCCATGATAACCATGACCCAAAGATACTCCGCGGTAACCTGGGCAAGCTGAATATGCATGCCTGAAAGAATGGCCTCTGCCCTGCTAGAACTGACCCCTCGAAGGAGCACTACTAAAGCTACTAGATCCCCGAGGCCTCTTGGCCTCCCTCTCCTCTCGCTCCTGCTGGCGAACCGACTCAATCTCGCGGGCGATGTCAACAACCTCCTCAAAGGTAGCACCCGTCACCCTCTCTAGTGATGAGGATCTGAAGCTGATATGTGAGGTCATCCACAAACCTCCTGATCCTCTCTCGATCTGTGGGAACCATCCAAACTGCATGTTGGGCTAACTCAGAGAATCGCATCTCATACTGCATCACCGTCATCTCCTCCTGACGCAGCTGCTCAAACTTCCTGTGCAACTCCTCTCGATGCGACTGTGGCACATACTTCTCCAGGAAGAGAACGCAGAACTGCTGCCAAGTAAGGGGCGCTGCACCAACAGGCCTACGCCTCCCACTAAGTGAAGGTAGCCCCGGAAAACTGAAAGGTAGTAAATGCCACACCACTAGTCTCAAGAATCCCTGATGTCTGATGCATCCGCTGGCACTTATCCAAGAAACCCTGGGCATCCTCACCCTCTGCACCACTAAATGTCGGAGGCTAGTGTCTACCAAACCTCTCAAGGCGATGTTGCTCATCATCCGGCATAACCGCTACCACAAACTCCTGAGCTGGTGCAACCGGCTGGGCTGGAGGTGCCTCCGGCGTCTGAAGTCCCTGCACTACCTACTCAGGTGTGCGAGCAACGGGAGTCTGGGTGCCTCCCCCGGCCTGTGAAGTAGCTGCGGCCGTAGTAGCTGAGACCGCCTTAGCCAAACCGGTACATACTGATAATATCTGAGCTAAGACCTCCTGAAGGCCTGGAATCACGATAGGCACAGCTGGTGCCTGCACTGGTGCTGCTGCAACATCCACAATTGGGACCTGGTCGGGAACTGGGGTAGCTGGCGGGTTTGCCGGTGCTGTTCTAGCTGCTCTGCCTCTGCCACGGCCTCGACCGCGACCTCGGCTCTGGTGGCCCCAGCTGGTGGCACTGGTGGTTGTCCACCCGTCTTGTAGCTCGTGTCCCCACCATCTGTGAGAGAATAGAATAACAGAAGTTTAGTACTCGGATCAACAAGTTCGCACGACAAGAGTTTCAAGAATATGAAGTTTTTCCTAAAGGTTCTGCAGCCTCTCGAGGATAAATACAGACGTCTCCATATCGATCCGCGAGACTCTACTAAACCGGCTCATGACTCGCGAGACCTATGTAATCTAGGCTCTGATACCAACGTGTCACGACCCCAACTACCGATCGTGATGGCGCCTATCACATTACTAGGCAAGCCGACATATCCATAACCACAACCCATTTACTATTAACATAAAGTCATTTTCTAGCACAAGTTTAAATACTGAATTCATTATGAGCGTTAAAAACAATAGAAATAAGCGGAAAGTCAAAATAACAATATAACTACACCGCCCCAACAATCCGGTGTCACAATACCAACTTCGCCAATTCAAGCCTAATTCTACTCCGGACCTCCAAAACTCATTCCGATTACACCCAAGTCATAAATCACCTCCCGAAGCTAACCGAACCATCGGAACTCACATCCGAGCCTTCTAACACATAAGTCAACATCCAGTTGACTTTTCCAACCTAAACCTTCTAAAAAGAGACTAAGTGTCTCAAATTTCACCAAATTCATTCCGGACTCGATCAGACCAACCTGATACCACAAAACGCGGATAACGAAGCATAAAGAAGCTGAATGGGGGAAACAGAGCAGTAACTCATGAGACGACTGGCCGGGTCGTCATATCAGCCCAATTTATAGAAATTCTTTGTAAATCACATAAGTATCATATAGTTTTAGTCAAATACGCAACTTTATAGTTGCCACTGGACGAACCAAGTCACAATCCCCAATGGTGCATGCCCATACGCCCATCACCTAGCATGTGCGTCACCTCGAAGTGGTAAACCAATGTGAAATTTGGGGTTTCATACCCTCAGGACAAGATTTACCATCATTACTTACCTCAATCCGAGAAAACCATACTCTAAAATGCCTTTGCCCCTCAAATCGGTCTCCAATCGACCTGAATCTAGCCACAATTAATTCAATTCAGTCAATACTAATTATAGAAATTAATTCCATATGAAAATATAAATTTTCCAACAAAAATCCAAAATATAACTCAAAATCGCCCGTGGGACCCACATCTCGGAATTCGACAAAACTCACAAAATCTTAGAACCATTCCGATACAAGTTCAACCATACAAGAATTGTCGAATTCCGACATCGGATTGGCTTTCAAATCTTAAATTTTTGTTTTTGGAAGATTTTACAAAAATCCAAATTTCTTCCATCTAAATCCGAAAATAAATGATGAATATTGACATGAATTTATGAGATATAATTACTTGCCGATAGAGAACACTTACCCAAGTCGAATTCGTGAAAAAACCCCTTTGGAATCGCCCGAATCCGAGACTCAACTCAAAAAAATGAGTAAATATGGCTAACTCCCAGGCAAGTTGCATTTGTCATTTGAGACTTATAAATTGCATTTGACACATGATTTAGCCTCTGTCCCAAAAAAACAACAGCATTACCAGCCTTCGGTAAATCGATCATAACTTTCTGGACAAATATCCAAATGATGAATGGTTCATCTTTCTGGAAACTAGAATACAAGGGCTATAACTTTCATGTTTTGCATATTCTCAGATTCCTTATATATTTCGAGATATAATCTTCCAAAGTATCCTCTTCGCATCAGAAATTTCTGGGAAATTTCAAAACAGCTTTACTAGCTCTTATTTAATCGATCGTAACTTTCTGTAAAAATATCTAAATGATGAATGGTTTAATTTTCTGGAAACTAGAATGAAAAGACTACAACTTTCATGTTTTATAAATTTTCAGATGCTTTATAGATTGCGAGATATAAGCTTTCAAAGTAGACTCCACGAAGGCACAGTTCCTGCCCAAAGACAGCTGCTACAGCAGAAAATTCCAGCAACCCCTCTTCTTCTTTTTTTTGTCCGAAATCCATTCCGTTAACCTTCTGAAATCTACCCGAGGCCCTCGAGACCTTAAGAAATTATACCAACATGTCCCAAAATACAATATGAACTTAATATAGGCTTCAAACCATGTCAAACAACGTCGGAATTACGAAACGCGCATCGAATTGAATTATAAGTTTTTCAAATCTTCCAACTTCTACATTTTGCGCTGAAACATATCAAATCAATCCGGAATGACTTCAAATTTTGCACACGAGTCATAAATGACATAATGGATATGTTTCAATTTTCAGAATCGTATTCCGACCCCGATATCAATAAGTCAACTCTCGGTCAAACTATCCAAAAATCTTCTATTTTCCAACTTTCGCTAAAATGCGCCGAATTATCCTACAGACTTCCAAATCCAAATCCGAACATGAGCCTAAGTCCGACATCATCATACGAAACTATTGGAATCATCAAAATTCCATTTTGGGGTCTTTTTCTCAAAAGACTCTCCGGTCAAATTTAAGAAATTTTTAGCCTTAGATTTCTAGATTCCGTTAAGTGGCGATAATTTGAGCTAGGGACCTCCGAATTCGATTTCGGGCATATGACCAAGTCCCAAATCACGATATGGAACTACTGGAATGGTCAAAACTCGGATCCAGATTCGTTTACTCAAAATATTGACTGAAGTCAACTCAATTGAGTTTTAAAGCTCTAATTCACATGTTAATCCATTTTTGTCACATAAAAACCTTTCGGAAAATTATATGGACTGCGCACGCAAGTCGAGAAATTATTGATAGCGCTTTTCAAGGTCTTAAAATACCGATATAATTATTTAATTTAAAGATAATATTTTGGGTCATCACATTATCACTCCTCTAAAACAAATGTTCGTCCTCGAATGTAATAAGAATTATTCTCAAGTTTCCAAATTGATGATTTAACTTTTACACAAATATTCGCGGTTGATCCCACATTACCGCATTCGACATAAGTCCGACAATACCATTTTAGTTGAGATTATTTCCTTTATCCATATTTGTAAACTTTAATACCAAATTTCATACACTCCAATCATTTCCAGAAAGGTCCAATTTTCACGTCAAAACACGATATTAGTCTTGACTGGCTATAGCAACTCATTCCTATACGGGATGTTACATTCTCCCCCACTTAGGGTCATTCGTCCTCAAATGAGAAGTAGAGTCCGTCCTCAAACACATAATGTAACTCATCTCTTTCTTTGCACATCCTAATATCCAAAAAATTTCAGAAATTTCGGCAGAGTCTCCCCTTTAATTGGGCCTATCCACCAGTCAAAGAAACACCAAAATAACTCCTAACAACATGTCCACAACCGAACAAAGCACCACAAAGTATATATCAATAATACTAATCTCCGCATTACAAGCACATCGTATTCTTCACATGAAACACATAATATGTATAACCATAACCACATCTCTGGTCTTAAAGTTGTTCATAATAGATTACAACATCGCCAATTAACCTCATGTTAATAAAATCTCGTTTCAAACCTCTAGTTTACTAACAACGAGCCATGAAGATCTCATAATTACATACCCGAATTAACGAGTAAAAATTTACATTCCCCGGGCACTCACCACTTAGTCTAAAACTCAATAATTACAATATAAATCTAGAAAATTATGCACAAAGATATTCATACAAGAATTTTCAAATAAGTCGAATAGGCATGACTCCCTATAAGTACTATAGTACAAATTTTAATATCACAAAATGAGCATTTAAACAAATAAATTTTTTTCTTTTACCACAAGGACCTCGTCCTTATATAACATTCGATTTGAATATTTATCATATTAAAATGCGAGGACCTCGTCCTCAGTTCTGAATCACAAGTATTATGCATATTGTGCTAATCGAAATATTTCATTTTCTTCTTTCAAAACATTTTCTTTTTAACACAATCAAAACACATAATGATAGACATAGCTATCTCCATCGAATCTCCCAACAAGAGTATTCACATAAGCAGATTTCAAAATTACGAAGCTCATTTATAAGTGGAGCACAATAGGAGAACTTGCCTCGATACTCAGAACGGAATCAAGTTAAGAAAATTGTTACTTTATTATAATTCGAGACCGTACTTGTAACGACACCATCTGGTGTTGCGACCTCAGCCATACCATAGAAAATATATCAACAGCTGGGTCTCCACCTCTAGGAGTCTCACCTCCACCTCTAACATCCTGACCCCTACCTCTGGCTGGTCATGTGAGTGGAGTAGTAACTGCAATGGGGCATTTAGCCTGAGTGCTTTTATAAAATATGTTTCTCCTTAGTCTAGGACAATCTTCCCATGATGTGCCTAGTACTACCACAATCATAACAATCCCTTTTGAGGGTTCGGCTACTCATACTGAGTCTATGATAGATAACTAGAATAATCATTATATGAACCTCGTGTCGGTAGTGCATTAAAAGAACTTACTGGAGCACCCCGAGTAATCAGATATATTGACTGGGTTCGCCGACTGCCAAGCCCCAGTCATAATGATTTGTAGTTGTAGAGTAGAATCCGCCCGAATCCTTTAAAACCTCGAGACCTCTTGGTCTTCTTAGCTTCCTATTTTCCTCATCCAGAACACATTCTAATATTTTGGCAATTTCTACCACTAGCCGAAATGAAGTATCAACCTTTAGCTTCCCAAGTGGTACAAAATATCAAGATCATAATTGAGTCCTTTAATGAGTCTGTGGACTCGCTCTCTGGCTGTAGGAACCAAAGTAGGAGTATGACGGCTAACTTATTGAACCTGATGACATATTTTGACATTAACATAGTGACCTGACACAACTGTTCAGACCCCATATGCTACATATTACAGAGAATCAGGGAGACAAACTCCTTCAAAAACATTTATGAGAACTGATTCGAGTAGGTGATGTTGCATTGGCTAGTCTACCCTCTTCATAGGCTTGCCACAAACACCAGCGGCTAATTTCTTCTTTTGCTATGTTGACTCAACACTGCTGAGCTAACCTATTTACTCATATACTCTTCGATTCTTCTTTGGGGTAACTCTTTCCCCTAATTATGCACAATGATCACAAAAGTATAGCTCCATCAAAATAAATTTTAGCATGAACTACATAGTTCAGAAGATCGTCAACCACTGTACTTCCTCTAAAGCACCCCAAAATCTGCAACCTTGACTTCCATAATAAGCAGACCTTTTATAAATTTAAAGTTGTTTTTCTAACTCCTTTGATACTGAAGTATTGGATTATTAAGGAGGCAGACATACCGCAAGACTCAACCTTATCCTCTGCATGTATCAGGTCTTAAATATGTGTAAATTATTGGGCAGCCTTTTAGTACCATATATATATATATATATATATATATATATATATATATATATATATATATATATATATATATATATATATATATATACATTTCAGGTCAAAACTGATATAACACATGACCATTCGATCCATTCATTGATAGTAGACATCCCCATTTGGCGCGAAATCATGGGTCACAATGTCCGATAATCCGCAATGTTGACCTTTGTAACTCATATAAATCAACCAGACATCATAATCCGTTACACCCCTACATGATTCACTAGGTGATCTTCTCAATACGTACGCATCTTCAAATAGAACTATAACTGTTCTAGTAAATGCCTAATCTTTTCACCACCTCCTAGCGGAACCCGTTATCTAAAACACAGTAAAATCAACCCCTATTGCTTTCAACTATTCCCATATACTGCAATACTTCATAGCAGCGATTCAGAAAATCATGTTGGTCCTCAGAAGGTGTACCACTAACATGGACTGGAAATAGCTTGGTAATCTTTTCCAATCTCAGCAAAGACTTAAAAGACAAGGCAGGCATGTCATCGGCATGTACTGCAATAACTGGTTGAGTTGTCCTAACTGGATGAGGTTAAGCTAAATCCTTCATAAGCTCACGCAACACAACCCATCTAATTCCTCAAACCATTTGCAAATCTCGCATTCACCCTTATAATAGTCAATCTAACTCTCATATGCGATCCAAACTCAAACTGCAGCACATGTAATTCACTGGTAAAAGAGGACTCGCTACAAAACAATATAAGGTTCACACAAACCTCGACACACCCCCAGGAGATAACCCACCTGCTTAGCCTCAAACTAGTATCTCTCTACATTATTCCATAATCATGCTATTACGCAATCACTTAATCCCCCCGAGTCTGAAATCATAACACAACATGAAGATCTACGCCGCTCTAAAACTAAGCTTACGAGAGGTCCTTCAACACACCCATAGCTCGAGGTCATACGCCAAATCAAGACGGAAGTCAACTACCCAATAGTCTTTGCTACATCTCCAGCAAACTCTTCTTGTAACATTCATACAATTTGAACACATCTCGGAATCGAATCACATTCGCCCCATAGTCATCCAGTCACAAATCCAACCAATAAGGACACAAACGGACATATAAGTCCCAAATGTACGTGCTTATACAATCAAAATGTCAGTACTCAAGCCACAGACAAAACCCGGCCTCAAGTCCTCCAGACTAGCCCAACATCACACACAGAAATCACATCTCGCACCTCATCAAGGGAAACACAAGTTTTCAATGGACAACTGATACCGAGCGCTCATGTGCGTACACGAATGCAAGGAAGAAATTCAAGGAGTTACGCTTCAAACTGAATCAATGTCGCACGATAAGAATTCAAGAATGTAAAGGTTTTCCTAAAGGTTCTGCAGCCTCTCAAAGATAAGTATAGATATCTCCGTATCGATCCGCAAGACTCTACTAAACCCGCTCATGACCCGTGAGACCTATGTAACCTAGGCTCTGATAACAACTTGTCACGACCCAAAATCTCACATGTCATGATGGCGCCTATCGTGGTACTAGGCAAGCCAACACATTACCAAAACCAATCCATATTTTCATTCTCAAGATAAAATCAAAGTTATTTAACAATAAACCTTCATAAAGTGTTTAAATCAAACCAACAGTGCGGAAAGAAAGCCCGACATCGGGGTGTCACTTGTCATTAGCATCTACTATAACCGTCTGACAACATCAAGACTAACATAGCCTTGAAATAACTGAATACAACTAAGTGGGGATAAGGAGGGAGAAAAGCAGGGCTGCAATTGCCAGACAGCTACCTTACTAACTTCGATGGACCTGCCACTGAGTAGTCAACACCCGCTACAGGATTTAGAAATACCTGGATCTGCACACAAGGTGCAAGGAGTAATGTGAGTACGCCAACTCAATAAGTAATAAAGGTAAATAAAGACTGAGCAGCAATGATGAGCAATAAAACATATATAATTTATATCATGAAATCTCAGTAGAATACAACAGGCTTTTTGAATCGGGGTTTTGAATTAACTCAACTCATTTAAATTTAGTTTCAGCAAAACCTTTTAAAACATCTTTCAACAGCTTTCAAACGAAGTGATAAAATTGTGAGAGAAAAAAAAATGATGAAAACATAATTAGCCCCTCGGGCAAAACTCACTCGTATACAGCCTTTCAGGCAACATAAATCATAAACAGCCCCTCGGGAAAACATCTCTGTCACTCATATACATCCCCTTGGGCATACCTCACAATCACTCATAAACAGCCCATCGGGCATAACAGTCACTTAGTCCTCCCATTCACTCCAACCTTACAATCACTCATTCCTCCCAGTCATTCATCACTCAGCTCTCGCACTCAGTAGGTACTCGCGCTCACTGGGGGTGTACAGACTCCGGAGGGGCTCCTACAGCCTAAGCGCTATAACAAGCCACCTCGTGGCATAAATAAATTAGGCCCTCGACCTCATAACAAGCCACCTCGTGGCATAAATCAATCAGGCCCTCGGCCTCACAAAATCATAAATTAGTAACATCATGCTGCGACGTGCAGCCCGATCCCATAAATATCCTCACAAAAATAGGCCCTCGGCCTCACTCAATCATAAACCTCTCAATCCAATCGGGCTATCACTAAACCAGGGTGCTCAGCCCAAAATAATATTTTTATGAATCAAAACGGAGTAATAAAGATTGAGTTATGAAATCAGTAAACATAGGATGACTAAGTATAGGTTTTTAAATCAAAACAGTGAGAGGATAAATAATAAAAAGGCCCCTAAGGGTCCAAACAACTTTCGCACAAGGCTCAAATATGTCATTCAGCCCAATTTATAAAAATTCTTTCTAAATCACATAAGTATCATATAGTTTCAGCCGAATACGGAACTTTATAGTTGCTACGGGATGAACCAAGTCACAATCCCCAGTGGTGCACGCCCACACGCCTATCACCTAGCATGTGTGTCACCTCAAAGTGGTAAACCAATGTGAAATCCGGGGTTTCATAACCTCAGGACAAGATTTACCATCATTACTTACCTCAATCCGAGCAAAATCCTACTCTGAAATGCCTTTGCCCCTCGAATCGCTCTCCAATCGGCCCGAATCTAGCAACAATTAATTCAATTCAGTCAATACTAATTATAGGAATTAATTCCGTATAAAAATATAAATTTCCCAACAAAAATCCAAAATATACTCAAAATCGACCGTGGGACCCACATCTCGGAATCCGACGAAACTCATAAAATCCGACAACCCATTCCGATACGAGTTCAACCATACAAGAATTATCCAATTCCGACATCGGATTGGCTTTCAAATCTTAAATTTTCAGTTTTGGAAGATTTTACAAAAATCCAAATTTCTTCCATCCAGGTCCAAAAATAAATGATGAATATTGACATGAATTTATGAAATATAATCACTTGCGGATATAGAACACTTACCCAAGTCGAGTTCATGAAAACCCCCTTTGAAATCGCCCAAATCCGAGACTCAACTCAAAAAAATGAGTCAAAATGGCCAACTCCCATATTTAAGAATCGACCCAGGCAAGTTGCATTTGTCATTTGAGACTTATATATCGCACTTGACATATGCGATTTAGCCTCTGTCCTAGAAAAACAACAGCATTACCAGCCTTCGGTAAATCAATTATAACTTTCTGGACAAATATCCACATGATGAATGGTTTATCTTTCTGGAAACTAGAATACAAGGGCTATAACTCTCATGTTTTGCATATTTTTAGATTCCTTATATATTTCGAGATATAAGCTTCCAAAGTAGCTTCTTCGCATCAGAAATTTCTTGGAAATTTCAAAACAGATTTCTTAGCCCTTATTTAATCGATCATAACTTTCTGTACAAATATCTAAATGACAAATGGTTTAATTTTCTAGGAACTAGAATGCAAGGACTACAACTTTCATGTTTTGTGAATTTTCAGATACCTTATAGATTGCGAGATATAAGCTTCCAAAGTATGCTCCACGATTGCACAGTTGCTGCCCAAAGATAGCTTCTGCAGCAGAAAATTCCAGCAACCCCTCTTCTTCTTTTTTTTTTGGTCCGAAATCCATTCCGTTAACCTTCTGAAATCTACCCGAGATCCTCGAGACGTTAACAAATTATACCAACATGTCCCAAAATATAATACGAACTTAATCTAGACTTCAAACCACGTCAAACAACGTTGTAATTACGAATCGCGCATCGAATTGAATTATGAGATTTTTCAAATCTTCCAACTTCTACATTTTGTGCCGAAACATATCCAATCAATCCGGAATACTTCAAATTTTGCACATGAGTCATAAATGACATAATGGATCTGTTCCAATTTTTAGAATCGGATTCCGACCCCGATATCAAAAAGTCAACTCTCGGTCAAACTTTCCAAAAATCTTCTATTTTCCAACTTTCACCAAAATGCGCCGAATTATCCTACAAACTTCCAAATCCAAATCCAAACATGAGCCTAAGTCCGAAATTACCATGCGAAGCTATTGGAATCATCAAAAATCCATTCCGGGGTCTTTTGCTCAAAAGTCAAATCTCCGATCAAACTTAACAAATCTTTAGCCTTAGATTTCTAGATTCTGTTAAATGGTGATAATTTGAGCTAGGGACCTCTGAATTTGATTTTGAGCATATGACCAAGTTTCAAATCACGATACGGAACTACCGGAATGGTCAAAACACGGATCCGGATCCGTTTACTCAAAATATTCACCGAAGTCAACTCAATTGAGTTTAAAAGCTCTAATTCACATGTTAATCCATTTTTTTCACATAAAAATATTCCAAACAATTATACGAACTATGCACGCAAGTCGAGAAATTATTGGTAGTGCTTTTTAAGGTCTTAAAACACCGAGATAATTATTTAATTTAAAGATGATATTTTGGATCATCACAGGTATATTCCTATCCTAACCGCAAATCCGTACCCCCCCCCCCCCCCGAGTTAAGATCTTGCTTTACTCAAACTTATAGGAAATTTAGAATTTCCTCTCCCGCGTTCAATCCTAGATTTGTAGATAGTATCCAATTGGTGATCAAGCAATCAAATAATTAAGCGCAAGATTGAATAAATAAACCAGTATGATAAAATAATAAAAACAATTCAAGCTTCAAACTACAACATTCATGTAGCACCCAAAAATCTACAACAAATAAACTATGAAACTTAAGGAAGAAAAGAAAAGAAAAACTAGTTAGAAGCCTTCTCCAAGTGTCGTGTGTGTTCCTCCAAGGTCTAAGATCTGTCAAAAGTAGTCTCCCTAGGTCTAAGATCTACCAAAAGTCCTCGAAATAGCATTTTAATATGTATTTATACCAAGTAGGGTCGGGCCCAGATGAAACACCCTTTCCTGCGCGAAATAGGACTCTAGCTCTGTAAAATTTGCATAGGCACGCCCGGTGCGCTTGTGGGGAAGTTCATAGAGCTGATTCTGATAGGCTGCAGGAAAATTCCAAAGGAGCGACGCACTCTGTGGTGCGGTAGTGGGAATCTGCGAAAATGCAAAACATGATAGTTGTATCCCTTTCAAATAGCTTTCCAATGATATATTTTGGATCCCAAATGGAGTTTTGAGCGAAACGTTATGTGCATTTTACTAGACAATGCGTCGTATGCCTACTCGATTCTCCGTGTCGTTCTTAACTATCATCAGTTGATCCCCGAACACGATCCCGACTTGATTGCTTGGGATTTTACTCAGACTTCAAAGCTCCATCACTTGAATTCATTCCATAAGCCTACATAGATCGGAATCACTCCTACAAGGCATAAAACACATATTTAGGGCAAAACGCTAGCGATTAAAGCTCAAACTCAATTAAAGTGCAGTAAATTAGAGTGTAATAAGCGACTGTGACGACCCGACCCGTTGTCTCATGTATTACAGCCCCGTTTCCCCCATTTACTGTTTCTTCATGTTTCATTATCAGCAACGAGTGAGTTATAGTTGAATTGAATTGGTTTGGATAGGAAATAAGACACTTAGTCTCTTTAAGGAAGGCTTAAGTTGGAAAGGTCAACCGGACGTTGACTTATGAGTTAGAAGGCTCGGATGTGATTTCTAGTGGTTCGGTTAGCTTCGGGGGATGATTTGTGACTTGGGAGTGCGATCGGAATTGATTTTGGAGGCCCGGTGTAGAATTAGGCTTGAATTGGCGAGGTTAGTATTTTGGCGAATTCCGGTGGATGGGTGAGAATTTGATCTGAGGGTCGGAATGGAATTCCGAGAGTTGTTGTAGCTTCGTTAAGTGATTTTGGATATGTGTGCAAATTTTCAGGTCATTCGGACATCGTTTGGTCGGGTTTTTGATCGAAGTGCATTTCGGAAGTTCTTGAAGAACTTAGGCTTGAATCCGATGTGAATTGATGATTTTAGCGTTGTATGTGCTTTGATGATTGGAACAAGTTTGAATGATGTTATGGGATATGTTGGTGTTTTTGGTTGAGGTCCCGGGGGCCTCGGGGTGATTCCGGATGGCTATCGGGATGAAATTGGAGTTGAGGAATTGCAGGTTATAGCTGGTATCTGATATTTTTGCTTCTGCGGAAATGGACCGCAGAAGCGGTTCCGCAGAAGTGTAATGGTGGTCGCAAAAACGGTCAAGAGCTGAGTAGGGTAGCTCCGCAGAAACGGAACCTTTTTCGCACAAGCGAGTCCGCAGAAGCGGACGGGCAATCGCAGAAGCGATCTTGGTCTATAGATGGAGTTCCGCAAAAGCGGAGAATATGTCGTAGAAGCGGCCTTGGTTTTTGTTTTAGTGAAATTCCGCAGAAGCGGGAAATGAGCGCAGAAGCGGTATCGCAGAAGCGGGTGTGGGGACCGCAGAAGCGGAAACCCCTGGAGCCAGAAGGGTTTTATATTCATTTTTGTTCCGCGAAGCTTATGTTATTTCCACCATTTTTGAGCGAGCTTTGAGGCGATTTTGAAGAGGGATTCAAGGAGGAATGATTAGAGGTAAGTTCCTTGGCCTAAATTCACGAGATTATGTTAGATTTAACATGGAAATTGGTTGAAATTCATAAAAAGGGGTAAAGCTAGGGCTTGAGTTTTTGATATTTCAAATTGGGATTTGATAGGTCATTTGAGCTCGGATTTGGGAGTTCTTGGTATGTATGGACTCGTGGCGAGATGAGGAATCCGGTAATGTGAGTTTTGTAATTTTTCGGGAAGTGGACCCGGGGCTCGGGTTTTGCTAGTTTCGAGATTTGTTGCTATTTTTTCTGTTTTCGATTGGGTATTGTCCCATTGGCATATTGTGATGTATTCGCTCTGATTTTGGTTAGATTCGATGCGCGTGGAGGCCGATTTGAGGGGCAAAGGCGTCGCGGGCTAGAGATTTCGCCGGTTCGAGGTGAGTAATACTTGTAAATGATATCCTGAGGGTTTGAAACCCCGGATTTGCACATCATAGTGCTGTATTGTGGTGACTTGCACGCCAGGTATGAGCGTGGGGTAGAGAACCGTTGGGGATTGTGACTTGATCCGTCCCGGTTGTTGATTTTACTGCGTAATTGACTGAAACCTACTTGATGCTATCGTGATTTGGGTTGATTGCCATGTTTTGGGCTTCGTGCCGATTATTTGAATCCTTTAGGGATTATTATCACTGTTTTCATGAAACTTAGCATGTTAAATGACTTCATTCCTAATTAAACACTGTTTTGAAATGTGCAGTCATATTGCTAAAAGTTTAAAGACTTAAATTGCATTTTTCTGATGTTTTGAGTTAAAAGCTATTACTTGACATTGCCCGAGTGGCTCATTTGCATTGATATGGACTGAATATGGATTGGGCTGCACGCCGCAGCGATACTATGATGATATTGCGCTTGGGCTGTAGGAGCCCCTCCGGAGTCTAAACCCCCACAGTGAGCGCGGGTACCCAAATGGATCGGGCTGCACGCCGCAGCGGTCATGTGCATTGCATTGCATTCATGCATTGGTTCCAGTTTGTACTACGTGTCATGACATTCAGCACTCTCATATCATTGGCATCCATGCTACTTCTTGCACTGTTTACCGGATACCCTGGTGTTATTTGTTGATGGAGTGTTGTGCCCAAGGGGCTGACTTATGTGCGGACTTGCACTATCTGATTACGCATTCATTTGCTTGACTGTTGGAAAAGGATATTTTCAAAAGAGGTTTTAAAACTGAGCCAGATATTTTCTAAAGGATTTTTCACGGTTTTACTGTTTTCTAAAAAGGGTTGTACTGTCCTATATAGCATGATGGAGTGCTCTTACGTGATTTTTTGCCTCTCAGTTATTATTTACTCTTATTACCACTGAGTTGGAAGTACTCACTTTACTCCCTGCACCTTGCGTGCAGTTGCAGGTATTGTTCACCTGGTAGCGGGTGATTAGCGGACTGAAGGTAATACTAATGTAGCTGAGCAAGGTGACCGCCAGCGTTTGCGGCACCGGACTTCATCTTTTGGATTCCAGATTTCATTTTATATATATATATGACCCTGTAGTTGTGTTCCTACTTATTAGATGCTCGTGACTTGTGACACCCTGGTCGGGTTATGTGGGGTTGAAAATACTGATTATTATGGCTGTTAAGTTGTATTATCCTATTCACTTATGTTTAATAATTGTTAGTGAAATGATTTGGGTAAGTTGGCTGGCCTTGTCTTCACGAGAGGCGCCATCACGACCGGGTATGGGAATTGGGTCATGACAAGTTGGTATCAGAGCCTAGGTTACTAGGTATCACGAGTCATGAGCAGGTTTAGTAGAGTCTCGCGGATCGTACGGAGACGTCTGTATTTATCCTCGAGAGGCTGCAGAACCTTTAGGAAAACTTCCCATTCTTCTAATTCTTATCGTGCGTACTTGATTCAGCTTGAGATATAACTCTTGAAATTCCTTCCACGCGTCTGTATGCGCACGTGAGCGCTCAGTATTATATGTGCCTTGATGATTTGTGATTCCTCGATCGAGGGGCGAGGTGTAATCTTCGTGAGTATGTTGGGCCAGTCTGGAGGACTTGAGGCCGGATCCTTGCCTATGGCTTGAGCACCGAGGTACTGATTGTGTGAGCGAGTGTTTTGAACGTATATGTTCGGTATTGTCCCTATTAGCCGGAATGGCGGCGGGATATCCATGTGATGAGTATGTTAGTACGGCGAGATGTGTCTATATGACTTGGTAGTGACGAAGAAGTCTGTAGGATAATAGATGAGCTGTTAAGTGATTCGACTCCTATTGTGGATTGATGTGTGGCCCGAATTATGGGCGCGTGAAGAATATCTTCGTATCTCCTAGTTGGAAAGTAAAGTACAATACACGTGGCGGTATGAGTTCAGACTCAGGAAGATTTTTAATGACTGAGTAACGTATATGATGGTGAAAGGTATACTGAAGTACTAAATTGAGGCGAAGCAGGGGTCATCTCCTGCGGAGTGTTCTTGAGTGGTATGGTCCTTACGTGTATGTTAGAAGATCTCATGTGTAATTGAAGGGTATGTGTTGAAATTTAAAAATTCGGGTCGCTTAAGAGAGTGGACTCAGTTGATGTGGGGATAAATGCAAGGGTTGTA
Organism: Nicotiana attenuata; assembly: GCF_001879085.1. Classification (NCBI taxonomy): domain Eukaryota; kingdom Viridiplantae; phylum Streptophyta; class Magnoliopsida; order Solanales; family Solanaceae; genus Nicotiana; species Nicotiana attenuata. The sequence continues at coordinate 262,540 of NW_017671287.1, read as the reverse complement.
GAGGATTTCAGTACTAGATGATCTATTTTTTCACAAACTTGTAGATGATTTGAGTTTAATCTCACCATGACATTGTGGAATCATTAGAGTACAAGTGTTATGAGTTGTTATGTGTGTCTTGATATATGGCTTCGAGCCAAGTTGGGGAGGTTGCTGTTGATTAGCTGATTGCACGGTTATGTGCTATGTTGGTTACGTCTCGTGGTATGCTGGCGAATCGGTTCTAGTTGCAGAAATTGAGCCGAGGATGGGCGAGTGAAGCAAAATTTCGACAAAGGTTATATTATGTTCCATAGGGTATGAGAATTTCGGAATGTCTAGAGTTGTTGTTGGTAAAGAATGCTCGGTGCATAGAGCAGGAAGTTGCTTGGTAGTATTGGGATGAGGGTCTCATTTTACGGTATCGGAGTGTCAATAAAGCACAAGTGGTTCTGTTCGTTAAATCAGGTAATTTGCAGATGAATAAGAGAGAATGACTCTCGAGAATGGTTTTAATGTGTTCAAGAATCTACATGTAGCACTCAGGTGTTTTAAGGTGGTGTATGTGACTAAAGACAGTGTTGTCAATAGAAAATGTCAAGACTTGTGGTATTTTTATGTTGATCATCGGATCCTATGTGTCGGTACCTGGAAAGTAAAGGAAGCGAATTTAGATTCGCAGAAAGTTCTTCAGAGTAAAGTATTCTAGAATGTGGTATTTCTGGGAAACAATTGAGAGAGTATTCAGTGGCCTATGGGTCTTAGACAGTGTGGTCTTATGTTCGAGTCTCGTGTGGTATGCTTGGATTGAGGCATTGTGATGCTACAGCGAGGGAGAAATATCAAGTGGATGATGAATCAAAAATGAAAATTAGATAGATGGAATAGCTTGATAGTAGACCGAATCGGGATGGTAAGGATGTGATTAATTCTTCGTATATGTTCGAGGTAATGGGCTTTTACAGGTATTGTGCAGCAAGGCTCTTGAGTTCTGACAGCTTGCTTAGCTTGGTTCGGGTAGAAGGATTCAGTCCTGGCAGTTTAGCTTGTGCAATGGAATTGGGGGAGAGTTCTTGATAAGTTTTACCGTGGTTTAGAGACGTATAAATTGCCTATGGGCATGCGAAGCATGGAATGTGTAATGATTTCTCTTCTTGATGGGATTGATAGAGAGTTCTTGACTAGTGGAGTACGTAGATGTTTGTGGTTAGGAAGGGAGATGGAGTTCTCATGTTATACTAGTGTGGTATGGTATATGCGATATGTGGTGGAGGATTGGGATTTGTGTGTGTAAGGTTACGGTTCTGTTTATAATGGAAAGTCATTAAATTCTTAAGCAGCACGGGCAGCTGCAGGTGATTAAAGAAGCGATCTTCAAATGATTAAGGAAAATGGTATTGCCAACCATAGTGATTCGACGGGGGTATATGTTCCAGTAAAAGGGCAATGTGATGTAAACTGATAATACTTCGGTAGTGCTGCGGCATTTGAGATCGACTGTTGATATCTGAGTTTGTTTGATGGCACAGGGAAACTTTAGAATACCTTTCGTGGGATGATTGGGTACTTGAGGTGTGATATGTATTCGTACGGCGCAATTTGGGATCAGGTATAGTGATTTGTGTGCTATATGTAGTTGGAGACTAGGAGTTCTCGTGTTCAGGCTATGCAGTTGTTGTAAATCGTGTGTATCGGCACCGTCTAGCGGTTATTGAGAATTAGAGGTCCGAGTGGATCTTTCTTTGCTTGGTATGCCAAATTTTGGATATGATATTGGATTGTAGGCTGGTTGCCTCAGTGTTGGATTATTCTAGACTATTGTGCTACGGGCTAGGCCGGAAATGCCACGGGTTGAGCGGCAAGGTGCATTGGATTATGTTTTTGCAGAGTGGTATATATTTCAAAAGATTCAGCGAACGGCTGAGAAGGATTGCCTTTCTTAATGGGGCATTCGTGATGGATGTCAGTGCAGAGGTTTCTACCATTGATTCAGTTCCGGTATTGAGTGACTTTTCGGATGCGTTTTTTGTGGCCAGGCATGTCGCCGGGTGAGATGGCAGATTTCGGTATTTATTTGGCGCCGGGCACCGTTTCGTACGGCTCTGGCAGGAGTCATAGTAGTGGGAGGAGCAGCTTCAGGCTTCTTGGTATTGAGTTCGTTGGCAGGCCTATGTGGCTACGTATTTAGCTTGAGTTAGCTTGGTTAGTCTTGAGTTGTATTGTTGAGGGACAGGTAGATTCGATCGTTATTGAACTTGTTAGTGATCTGGGGAGATCTATGAGTTGCTTTTTCTGTGCTGTGAGGCGTTATGATTTGTTGGTTATGGGCACATGTGGTGCAGATCTATTGGGGATTCATAGTGGAAGTCGAGCGGGAAGAGTAATCGGATGTTGCTCGGTAAATGGAGTGTGGGTTATGACCTATCAGGTGGCGTGTCGTATGTTGTTTATTTCACCGTGGGTGCAATGAATTGCCTTGGTTTCAGACATCAAATTGTGCGTGGCTGTCGAATTTTGATCACAGTGTCTTGAGGTGCTCCATGTGTAACAGTGTTTGGATAGGATCGCGCATTGTAGCGAGGCTGCGTTGAGTTATGACCTTTCGGGGTAGATTCAGGTGTTCTATTTCTATGATGTGAGACGGGGTCTCAGCCTTGTGTTGTGATGATACTGATGAGCTTGAAGTACAGCTCTTTTGTTTGAGTTATTTTCATGATTTGAGTATATTCAGGTCGTTTCTTGTTGGTACGCGTATTATGCAAGTTGTGTCTTAGGCCTGTATTGAGGTATCATATCACCAGAGTGGTGTGTTGGATTCGAGGTGATCGTTAGAGTCATTAATGAATACGAACAGAATTGATTGCAGCTTGTTAGAGAGATAATATCAAGGTATGGCCCGGAAATCTGTTGTGATATTAGTCAAAGGGAAGTGGCTTCATGAATGGTTGATCTGAGGAATGGTTACGGTTTATCGCGTGTTTCATTTGTTGTTGGCAGTATATGGAAGTGTTGGAATAAGACTTTAGCTAATAAAAGGTTTTCTATCGGTATTTGGTTATTATGGGCAACTGCTGTAAATAGAGGCTATCGTTTCGAGTGTTTGGATTATGTGGTATATCATATGATTTCACCTGAGGTTGCAAGTATGGGTTATTACAGCTGGTTCGGGTTTATTCTGGGTATAGATGTGAGGTTCTGATATTGTGTATGATTTCGGAAAGTGCAATGTGGTTCTATGGTTTATGGTTTAAATGGACTGTGAGATTTCGGCTATATTGTGTTGTCGGACCTATATGAGATAGGGTGACGTGAGATCACCCCGGGTATATGCTTGGTAAAGTTATTCAGATGTTGGTTAGCTTCTAGGACAACTCTGGGTACGCTCGAGGACGAGCGTTGGTTTAAGTTGGGGAGGATGTGACGACCCGACCCGTCGTCTCATGTATTACAGCCATGTTTCCCCCATTTACTGCTTCTTCATGTTTCATTATCACCAACGAGTGAGTTATAGTTGAATTGAATTGGTTTAGATAGGAAATGAGACACTTTGCCTCTTTAAGGAAGGCTTAAGTTAGAAAGGTCAACCGGACGTTGACTTATGAGTTAGAAGGCTCGGATGTGATTTCCGGTGATTCGGTTAGCTTCGGGGGATGATTTGTGACTTGGGAGTGCGATCGGAATTGATTTTGGAGGCCCGGTGTAGAATTAGGCTTGAATTGGCGAGGTTAGTATTTTGGCGAATTCCGGTGGATGGGTGAGAACTTGATCCGGCGGTCAGAATGGAATTTCGAGAGCTGCTGTAGCTTCGTTAAGTGATTTTGGATATGTGTGCAAATTTTCAGGTCATTCGGACATCGTTTGGTCGGGTTTTTGATCGAAAGTGCATTTCAGAAGTTTTTGAAGAACTTAGGCTTGAATCCGATGTGATCTGATGGTTTTAGCGTTGTTTGATGTGCTTTGATGATTGGAACAAGTTTGAATGATGTTATGGGATATGTTGGTGTTTTTGGTTGAGGTCCCGGGGGCCTCGGGGTGATTCCGGATGGCTATCAGGATGAAATTGGAGTTGAGGAATTGCAGGTTATAGCTGGTATCTAATATTTTCGCTTCTGCGGTCCATTTCCGCAGAAGCGGTTCCGCAGAAGCGTAATGGTGGTCGCAAAAGCGGTCAAGAGCTGGGTAGGGTAATTCCGCAGAAGCGGAACCTTTTTCGCACAAGCGAGTCCGTAGAAGCGGACGGGCGATCGCAGAAGCGATCTTGGTCTATAGATGGAGTTCCGCAAAAGCAGAGAATATGTCGCAGAAGCGGCCTTGGTTTTTTTTTTTAGTGAAATTCCGCAGAAGCGGGAAATGAGCGCAAAAGTGGTATCGCGGAAGCGGGTGTGGGGACCGCAGAAGTGGAAACCCCTGGAGCCAGAAGGGTTTTATATTCATTTTTGTTCCGCGAAGCTTATGTTATTTCCACCATTTTCGAGCGAGCTTTGAGATCTTTGAGGCGATTTTGAAGAGGGATTCAAGGGGGAATGATTAGAGGTAAGTTCCTTGGCTTAAATTCACGAGATTATGTTAGATTTAACATGGAAATTGGTTGAAATTCATAAAAAGTGATGAACTAGGGCTTGGGATTTTGAGATTTAAATTTGGGGATTTGAGGGAGCATTTGATATGTATGGACTCGTGGTGAGACGAGGAATCCGGTTATGTGAGTTTTGTAATTTTTCGAGAAGTGGGCCCGGGGCTCGGGTTTTGCTAGTTTCGAGATTTTTGCTGTTTTTTCGATTGTTTTCGATTGGGTATTGTTCCTTTAGCGTATTGTGATGTATTCGCTATGATTTTTGTTAGATTCGACGCGCGTGGAGGCCGATTTGAGGGGCAAAGGCGTCGCGGGCTAGAGATTTCGCCGGTTCGAGGTAAGTAATACTTGTAAATGATATCCTGAGGGTTTGAAACCCCGGATTTGCACATCATAGTGCTGTATTGTGGTGACTTGCACGCCAGGTATGAGCGTGGGGTAGAGCACCGTTGGGGATTATGACTTGATCCGTCCCGGTTGTTGATTTTACTGCGTAATTGACTGAAACCTACTTGATGCTATCGTGATTTGGGTTGATTGCCATGTTTTGGGCTTCGTGCCGATTATTTGAATCCTTTAGGGATTATTATCACTGTTTTCATGAAACTTAGCATGTTAAATGACTTCAGTCCTAATTAAACACTGTTTTGAAATGTGCAGTCATATTGCTAAAAGTTGAAAGACTTAAATTGCATTTTTCTGATATTTTGAGTTAAAAGCTATTACTTGACATTGCCCAAGTGGCTCATTTGCATTGATCTGGACTGAATATGGATCGGGCTACACGCCGCAGCGATACTATGATGATATTGCGCTTGGGTTGTAGGAGCCCCTCCGGAGTCTGAACCCCCACAGTGAGCGCGGGTACCCAAATGGATCGGGCTGCACGCCGCAGCGGTCATGTGCATTGCATTGCATTCATGCATTGGTTCCTGTTTGTACTACGTGTCATGACATTCAGCACTCTCATATCATTGGCATCCATGCTACTTCTTGCACTGTTTACCAGATACCCAGGTGTTATTTGTTGATGGAGTGTTGTGCCCGAGGGGCTGACTTATGTGCGTGACTTGCACTATCTGATTACGCATTCATTTGCTTGACTGTTGGAAAAGGATATTTTCAAAAGAGGTTTTAAAACTGAGCCAGATATTTTCTAAAGGATTTTTCACGGTTTTACTGTTTTCTAAAAAGGGTTGTACTGTCCTATATAGCATGATGGAGTGCTCTTACGTGATTTCTTGCCTCTCAGTTATTATTTACTCTTATTACCACTGAGTTGGAAGTACTCACTTTACTCCCTGCACCTCGCGTGCAGTTGCAGGTATTGTTCACCCGGTAGCGGGTGATTAGCGGACTGAAGGTAATACTAATGTAGCTGAGCAAGGTGACCGCCAGCGTTCGCGGCACCGGACTTCATCTTTTGGATTCCAGATTTCATTTTATATATATATGACCCTGTAGTTGTGTTCCTACTTCTTAGATACTCGTGACTTGTGACACCCCGGTCGGGTTATGTGGGGTTGAAAATACTGATTATTATGGCCGTTAAGTTGTATTATCCTTTTCACTTATGTTTAATAATTGTTAGTGAAATGATTTGGGTAAGTTGGCTGGCCTTGTCTTCACGAGAGGCGCCATCACGACCGGGTATGGGAATTGGGTCGTGACAGCGACTAAAATACGAAATTATAGCCTATCATCAGTTTGCTTTGCTAGCTTCCATATAACACCTGATTTTTCGGTACTAGAAAGATCTAGTACTCCTAGAAAGAGACATACAATATTGTTCTTCCGTCAAGATAAAACCAAAGGTTTCAATTCAGAGTTTGAGTTGATAAACTCGAATATTCTCATGGGTTGTTAAATCATTTGGAGAATATAACTAATGTGTTATCACGGTTGCTTTGGATAATTATCTCTTCTATTTTTAGTGACTGATTTATATATTTCACACCTCTTTTATCGACACGAGTGCTTGTTGCTTGCAGACTAACAGCCATAACTCAGTTGATACATCATGGCATGATATTTGTTCCTCTTGGATATACATTTGGTAAAGGAATGTTTGAGATGGATGATGTAAAAGATGGATCATGCTATAGAGCTGGAACTTATGCTGCAGATGGATCTCGTCAGCGGACTGAACTGGAATTTCAACAAGCCTTTCATCAGGGAAAAAATATTGCTGAAATTACAAAAAGACTTAGTAATTAGTCACAGAACAAAGAGCTAAGAGAGATAAAATATAACTAAGACATAATTGAGCAATCTATCTCTGAAAGGTAAGAGTCCACTAAGCTTTGCAAGTGTACATGATTGTAAAAGCCTTTAAATCTATAGCGAAAAGGTTGAATGTACCATTAATCGTCTTGCTTTGCTTATATTCTTTTATTGATTCTATTATATATTGTTGAAATATTTGAGCAGCAAGGCTTAACAGCACTAACACAATGCCTATCTTTTACATTTAAACATAATGTCATGAGTCCCAAGTGCTCTGAAAGATCGTTTATTGAGAGAAACAAATTTGGCAAAGTTATCCACATAGAGAAGGCAAATGCTACTGCAAATATGTGTGTCACTTACACAATTGAAAAATGATGGGTCAGAAGTTAACTACAGTTCTTCCCCAAAATCAAAGTGGACAAGTAGGTGGATTCAAAGAATATGGAGAACACAAGTGATTTTCGTGAATTAGTTAACTTGTGGAGTATACGATTTTCCTTCAAATAGACCTTAGCGGAGCAGAAGGATGCCTCGTGCGTGTCAGAACTCTAAAGATGTATATGAAGGCGAGTCCGGAACCCAAGTTTGGTTATTTTGAACTCAAACGACACAAATAGGTAAAAAGAAATTGAGTACCGTTTTATATATAGCGCGGTTATTCACCGCGCTGTACCTTAACGGCACGTTTTTCCGCTAAGATATTGCGTGGTGAATAAACGTGCTATATTTGAACTCAAAAAGGGCGGGATGATATAGCACACATATAGGACGCGCTATAGTATAGTGCCCTATATACATGCGCTATACATGTTATGCAGGCTGTTGGCTTACATCAGTTCTACCAGTTGGGACTGCAGATGCTGCAGCATACCAGCAAGGGAGCGGCAACTTGGCACATGTTTGGCTGTTGGGTTACTGATCTTGCTGCCGACATTGAGACATTCCCGAGATGAAGAATGCTTAGGATACAAGGCTCCTTATGTGCCGTCAGAGGAGTACCATCATGTGCCACCAGTGGAGCCTAAACGTGGTATAGAGGCAGGCGTGATGAAAGAGGAAGGGGTGTCCCACGAGGTCGTGGTGGTCGGTGAGGACAGGGTCCCCAGCAAGGGGTGTTGAGCCACCTGTGGATGATTAGAGATGATCATCCGGGTGAACACCCTGAGCCACACGATGCTCCTCATGATATGTCATTATGCAGCCTTCAGATGTCGCTAGGGACTTCGCAGGTGACCCCGTTAGCTCCATTGTTGATCGTGGTTATGGCCATTACGTGACAGGAGTGGGATCAGTATTTTCCTGATCCCTAGAGCCATCGACGGTTGCTGATGATCGTCCGACACGAGAGGTTTATAGTGGCCAATGACTGAGTTATGGCTCATTATCGAGGGAATCTGAGGATCTTTCACATACATCGTCAACTCCAGTGCACCTCGATTTTTCGACAGTGCGCTGTGGTACTACTCAGGAGCAGGTTTGTTTGTATTATTATTATTTCTATTTGTTTTTATCTCATTGATTATTCAGTAATATCTAAAGCATTTTTATTTTTTTTAAAGACATCGTCATCGCCCTTCACGGAGGCCACATTGTGCGATGCTGACATGCCACAAACGGATGATCTCATTTAGGAGCCCACTGAGACCATGGTATCACCATTAAAAAAAATTCTAATACGTACGTTAGTAATTTATATTTCATATGCTAAACTATCTTATTATTCTGTAGGTTACTGCTGGCCCGACGGGCGCTTCTACTGAGTCTGCCAGCTTCACCGACGATCATGGTGCAGCGCATTCTCCGATAAAGAGGCGACATGATGAGGATGATCCTGATAGTGTAGCCGGGGCGGAATAGGATGCGCCTCATGCCAGCCAATGCATTAAAGCATACAGGCTGTGTGACACATTGATATTTATTATTATTTGTATATATGACATTAAATATATAATAGCGACATTATTTTTGTTTTATATAATTTGCGCATGTGTTTTTATTTCTAGACAGCTATCCTGACACGTACAACATAAAAATAAAATACACACTTAACGCATCCATGTGTTTGTTTAGTCACTATCGCCCATTATTATGTGCTTCAACCACTTAAATTTCTCTTCCAACCTATTTTATTTTTCTTCTACCTCTTTTAGTTTCACCCTCATTGCCGCAAGTTGTTCTTGTAATTTCATGATCTGGAGTTCGTATTCACCGGTCAAATTCCAAATGTTTAGCAAATATGATTTGTAGTATTCCTGATGATTGGGTTCATTATACCATTCTACAAAATCACATTGATTTTCATAATGGGAGAATAACACAATACTATTAATTAAAATAGTATATAAAAAGTATAAACATACATTTTTTCCAAGAATAATAACTTACAATTTGTGTACACATCCAGCGTCTGCCCCCCAGATTGCAGTTTGACCAACATGGCTTCAAAATCGCACATTTGCCAGAGTAACACCTTGGTACATAATTGCGTCCAGACATGTCGTAATGCTCGAAAATGAAAATGTAATGGAAAGTTTTTCTATTTGTTTCATTACAATGCAAATAATAACTAAAATACACGAGATTTTTATAGGCTGCTAAGAGTGATTTTAGGTTACTTAATGCATATTGGTGAGGTGCTATGGTTCGCGTGATAATAATTCTTTAGGGTACATTGGGTCCAACTTTTTCAAGTCGACATGACAATACACATAACGCATATTGGTGAGGCATTTTGTTTCTCGTGATGATGATTCTTTCGGGTACAAGTGGGTCTAGCTTTAGAGTTCAACAGCTTTTTCAGGCCGGCAGTTTTTTTCAGTCAACAAGACAATACACATAGCGCATATTTGTGAGGGGCTATGTTTCGCGTGATAATGATTTTATCGGGTAGATGTGAGTCCAATTTTTTCAGGTCGACAGCTTTTTCAGATCGACAAATTTTTCAGAGCAACATGACAATACGCATAACGCATATTGGTGAGGCTCTATGTTTCGCGTGATAATGATTCTTTTGGATACAAGTGGGTCCAGCTTTTCAGGTCAACAGCATTTTTAGGCTAACAGCTTTTTCAGGTCGGCATAATAATATACATAGTGCATATTGGTGAGACACCGCATTTAATATACAAGTTCGTGCAGCTTAGTTCTTCTTAAGTTGAATCAAGAGATCAGTATTCAAATACCATTTGAAGAACCATTACAACATCCATTTCAGAAATGCCACTAACGTTTAATAAGTGATTTAAGAAGAGGCAAAAAGGTGAAGGTAATTCAAAAGATCCACATGGAACACATCTTAACACAATCGATCCCTACCTTGAAAAAAATATGCTATGTTGCTACACGGATTTGTTTGATGACAAGTTGTATGGTGTTCTACGTCCCTTGGAAAATAAGCCTATCAATACACACACTGATCTCAAAGTTGCAGGGCATATTATTGAGGGCGAAGCGCATTCTACAAAGCTTGAAGGTATGCAAATTTGGGGTGAAAAACTCCAATGGGTTCCCCTTTACTCAAAACGATGTGATTATGAAGTACTATCTCACTGGCATGGTCTTGTTGTACCACAAGCACTATCTGCAACCTTCCAAACAAACACACACAAAGATGAACCAGAAGTGATTCGGTATTTGATGAAGGAGATTCTACATATGAAAAAGGTACTAGCTGTTCATCATGCAATGGATGATTTTAACTACCTGGAAGAAATAGAGGATCAGTATTGGGATTTATTAGAAAATGAAAAATTGCATAGAAACAACGATTATCATATTTTCCCAACAGTTGTTGACTGGGAGGGACTACCTAAGTTTCTACCATAGACGTTGGACGTAGGAGTCTCATATTGCTGTAGAAATCAAGCAAGTGGTCTTATTCATGAGAGCAATAAAATATGAAAATATGTGTCAACTAGGGCCTAGATTACGATGCCCTCGGTCCTGAAGGGTGCATACAAGATGTTGACGAAGAAGATGAAGACAATGATCATGAAATAGTGCAAGACATTAACGATAATGGTCAATGACAATTGTTTTTTATTTCTTTGGGTGTATGTTAAATTGTTGTACTGAATCTTTAATGCAAAATATCAATTAGATTTAACCCCATTGGAAATACAATTTTATTTTATACATTTTTCAAACTGATCATTTACGTACATTTAGTACAATAAAATTGCTGCAATAAAATACTACGTTTATCCTTGATAATTGGGCACATTGGATGAACTGCCACCTGGAGCTGAATTACCACCGCTTCCCAAACTAGCTGAAGGACATTTAAAATGGTCATGTCCTGTTTGGGAACATATGCCACATTTAGCGCATAAACAGTATCACGAACATCCATTTGATTTCGTATAAGCATTCTTTTTTGCACTTGTCGTTGACGCATGTAATCCTTGTTACACGCCATTTTAAATGGTTTCGGCGGCCAATAATGCTCAGCACCCACTGGCTGCAATTGTCCACTGTAGGTGTTTAAGTATGCAGCAACACTATATTCTTTATCAATGTACCTCATTACCGCGAAACTTGTATGTTGAAAGCACTTCATGGCATGTGAGCATGGCAAGTGATAGATTGACCATTTTCCACATGAGCATAATCTTCTGGCTTCATTGACGGTGTGTGTATTATTCCCCTAGTTCTGATGCAGACCAATGCGAACTTCAAAAATATTTCGCTCGATGCAATACTGAGAAAATGAATGTCATTGTGCTTACTTCCTATATTTCTAAAATTATTTCATTGGTTGTGGCATAATTTCAACAGCCATTTCCATCAGTGATGATGCACCTCTAGATCTTTCAACAAATCTCTCTGTCATCTGCTTGAATGACATCCACACCATGGCAGTGACAGAAAAGCCACATGCTGACTTCAATAACCCGTTGAAAGACTCTGACACATTTGTAGTCAGAATTCCCAATCTTCTACCACCATCCGCATGCAAAGTCCACTTGTCAAGCTCATGTTGCATCAACCAACGATAGGCTTCTAGGTCTTCCTGCCTGATCAATTCCAGTCGTCTCCTGAATTTACACTCGTGGTGATACGTTGCAGCCATCCACATTAAATCATGCAAGTCATTTGTTACACCCCATGTTTTAGTATCTAAGAGTACATCGTAAGTCAATTGATATAAGCTCAAAAATAAGATTATATTTGGAAGTGTATAAAGTAAGCTAATTATGTTACTTTGGAGGATACAAATATTTAAAATCATTAATAACAAGTACCAAGAGGGTTGGAAGGCTTAGAAGCTAAACGAATTGAAGAAAAAAAATGTTTCGTCAAATATCAACAAATTAGGAATGTTATAACATGTACTTTTAGGGTGAGACTAGGGTGCTTAACATTATAAGGAGGTTGTTATGAGTTATTTTAGTCGTATGATAGTCGTGTGTTATGTTTTAAAGTCAAGCGAGTTATGAAACAAAAGTTGGCAAAGGTCATCACAAGTTACATTCATAAATATGCTGAAAATAAGGTCAAATGTAGTTGAGCATTTCTCTAAATTTACTTAAAATTACGGGGTTATTTACCTACCAAATTGAATATCTGCGAGTCTAGTTTCAAAATCATTAAACCATTTATCGATATGACATCAGAGTAGAGAGATATTCGCATTTTTGCGAGACCGCACAAGCAGCTCCCAATGGGACTCACTTAGGCGGTAGTTACTTCACTTTATAAACGATTTGGACGATGTGGTTACTTCACTTTATAAACAATCTGTTGTCGGGCACTCAGCCCATTTCTATTCCTTTGTATCGTATGGCTCCTCCTGAGTTGAAGGAGTTGAAGGATCAATTACAGGAATTGCTTAATAAGGGTTTTATTCGGTCTAGTGTATCACCTTGGGGTGCTCCTGTCTTGTTTCTGAAGAAGAAGGATGGTTCTATGCGTATGTGCATTGATTACCGCCAGTTGAACAAAGTTACAATGAAGAATAGTTATCCTTAGCCTCGTATTGATGATTTGTTTAACCAACTACAGGGTGCACGAGTCTTTTCTAAGATTGACTTGCGTTCAGGTTACCATCAGTTGAAGATTCGGGAGCTAGATATCCTGAAGACTGCTTTCAGGACTCGGTATGGTCATTACGAGTTCCTTGTTATGTCATTTGGGATGACCAATGCCCTAGCAGCCTTTATGCATTTGATGCACAGTGTGTTTTGGCCGTATCTTGACTCGTTTGTCATTATCTTTATTGATGATATCCTGGTATACTCCTGGAGTCGGGAAGATCATGAGCAGCACCTGAGGACAGTGCTTCAGACTTTGAGAGAAAAGAAGTTATATGCAAAGTTCTCGAAATGTGTGTTTTGGTTGGATTCCGTGGCATTCTTAGGCCACGTGGTATCGAGTGACGGGATAAAGGTGGATCCGAAGAAAGTGGAAGACGTGCAGAGTTGGCTCAAACCATCCTCAGCTACAGAGATCTACAGTTTTCTTGGCTTGGAGGGTTATTACCGTCGATTTGTTGAGGGGTTTTCATCTATTGCAGCACCTATTACCAGACTGACCCAGAAGGGTGCTCCGTTTCAGTGGACGGAAGAGTGTGAGGCGAGATTTCAGAAGCTCAAGATAGCTTTGACTACAGCCCCAGTTTTGATATTGCCTACAGGTTCGCGGTCTTATACTATCTATTGTGATGTCTCGAATATTGGACTTTGAGCGGTATTGATGCAGGACGGTAGGGTGATTGCCTACACGTCCAGACAGTTGAAGGTACATAAGAAGAATTATCATGTCTATGATCTCAAGTTAGCTGCTATTGTTCATGCCTTGAAGATCTGGCGTCAGTATTTGTACGGTGTGCCTTGTGAGATTTATACTGATCACCGAAGTCTGCAGAATCTATTCAAGCAGAAGGACATTAATTTGCGCCAGAGGAGATGGTTAGAGCTGTTGAAGGACTATGATATCACTATCTTGTATCACCCGGGCAAGGCCAATGTGGTGGCCGATGCTTTGAGTCGTTGGTCAGAGAGTTTGGGAAGTTTGGCTTATTTACCAGCAGCGGAAAGGCCCATGGCGATGGATGTTCAGGCCTTAGCCAGCCAGTTTGTAAGATTGGATCTTTCAGAGCCCAGTCGGGTTCTAGCTTGCGTGGTTTCTCAGTCTTCCTTATTTGATCTTTTCTGGGAGCGTCGTTTGATGACCCTCATTTGTTTGTCCTCAAGGACAAGGTTCTGCACAGTGATGCCATAGATGTGACTATTGGTGATGACGGGGTATTGAGGATGCAGGGTCGGATTTGTGTACCCAATGTTGATGGGCTTCGGGAGTTGATTCTAGAGGAGGCCCATTGTTCGCGGTATTCCATTTATCCGGGTGCCGCGAAGAAGTACCAGAATTTGAGGCAACACTATCAGTGGAGGCGGATGAAGAAAGATATAGTTGGGTTTGTAGCTCGGTGTCTCAATTGTCAGTAGGTGAAGTATGAGCACCAGAGACCGGGTGGGTTGCTTCAGAAGATAGAGATTCCGGAGTGGAAGTGGGAGCCGATCACCATGGACTTCGTAGTTGGGCTCCCACGGACTTTGAAGAAGTTCGATGCCATTTGGGTGATTGTGGATCGGCTGACCAAGTGCGCGCACTTTATTCCTATATGTACTACCTATTTTTCAGAGCGGTTAGCGGAGATTTATATCCGAGAAATTGTTCGTCTTCATGGTATTCCAGTTTCCATCATTTCAGACAGAGTTACTCAGTTCACATCACGGTTCTGGAGGGTCGTACAGCATGAGTTGGGTACTCGGGTGGAGTTGAGTACAACATTTCACCCCAGATGGACGGACAGTCCGAGCGCATCATTCAGATTCTTGAGGATATGTTTCGTGCGTGTGTGATGGAGTTTGGAGGTTCTTGGGATCAGTTCTTGCCACTGGCAGAGTTTTCCTACAATAACATCTATCAGTCCAGCATTCAGATGGCACCGTATGAGGCCTTGTATGGTAGACGGTGTAGGTCCCCAGTGGATTGGTTTGAGCCGGGTGAGGCTAGATTATTGGGCACAAACTTGGTTCAGGATGCTTTGGAGAAGGTTAAGGTGATTCAGGATAGACTCCGTACAGCCAAGTCCAGACAGAAGAGTTACGCGGATCGGAAGGTTTGTGATGTTTCCTATATGGTTGGAGAGCAGGTTCTGCTTCGGGTTTCGCCTATGAAGAGTGTTATGAGATTTGGAAAGAAAGGAAAATTGAGTCCGAGGTTTATTGGTCCTTTTGAGATATTGAGACGTGTTGGGGAGGTTGCTTATGAGCTTGCCTTACCTCCTAGCTTGGCAGGAGTTCATCCGGTATTTTATGTTTTGATGCTCCGGAAGTATCACGGCGACCCGTCGCATGTGTTGGATTTCAGTTCAGTCCAGTTGGACAAGGATCTATCTTATCTTGAGGAGCCAGTGGCGATATTGGAGAAGCAGGTCTGAAAGCTGAGGTCAAAGAACATTGCATCAGTGAAGGTTCAGTGGCGGGGTGAGCCGATCGAAAAGGCGACCTGGGAGACCGAGCAGGATATGCGCAGATGTTACCCTTATCTTTTCACTACTTCTGGTATGTCTCTATGCTCATTCGAGGACGAACGAATATTTAAGTGTAGGAGGACGTAACGACCTGGCCGGTCGTTTTAAGAATTTATGCCTCGATCCCTTGTTAACTATTTTTCCCGTGTTTGTTTTTGCTATTTTGAGTTGCCGGGATATTTGGTTTGAGTTTCGAAAAATTTTGGGACACTTAGTTCCTAAAAGAGAGCTTAAGCTTTAGAATTTGGACCATAGTAGGAGCAGTGTGAAGACGGCCTCGGAATGAAATTTCGTGGGTTCTATTAGCTCCGTTGGGTGATTTTGAACTTAGGGGCGTGTTCGGATTATATTTTGGAGGTCCGTAGCATATTTAGTCTTAAAATGGCGAAAGTTAAATTTTTGAAGTTTTTCGGTTCGAAAGTAAGGTTTTGATATCGGGGTCGGAATGGAATTCCGGAAGTTGGAGTAGCTTCGTAATGTTGAATGTGACATGTGTGCGAAATTTTAGGTCATTCGGATAAGGTTTGATAGACTTTTTGATCAAAAGCGTAATTCGAGAGTTTTTGAAGTTCTTAGGCTTGAGGACCGCAGGTGAAAGCCCGTAGAAGCGAAAGGGAAGTCGCAGATACGGCCAAGAAGAAGAAATGCTGAGACCGCAGAAGCGGTTCCCCTGACCGCAAAAGCGGAAATTGTACCGCAGATGCGGTTTTGCTGGGTCATATCATATATATTTCTCCCTTCGCGAATTTGGGCTATTATTCATCTCTTTTCAAACTGGAAGAAGCTTTTGGGAGCAATTTCAAGGGAGATTTTCAGAGGGATTCATTAAGGTAAGGCTTTTGGTCTTTAAACTCGTTATTATGGCGATTTTTATCATTTTAAGCATGAAATTTGGGGGAAAAATAGTGGTAAATTGGGGGTTAGGGCTTGGTTAATTGGAGAGCCTTGAGTGGTAATTTGAGGGACCATTTGAGGTCCGATTTTGGTACTTTTGGCATAACTGAACTCGAGAGAGTATGAGGATTCTAAAAATATAAATTTTACCTGATTCCGAGATGTGGGCCCGGGGGCGTTTTGGTCATTTTTCCTAATTTCGCGTATTAGCTTAGAATTAACTAGTGGAATCATTTACTTAAAGTTATATTTACATTATGCAATTAATTTGAATAGGTTTTGGCCTTTTGGAGTCGAGTACTCGTGGCAAGAACGTGGTTTCGAGTTAATTTTGAGCTGGTTCGAGGTAAGTGGTTTGTCTAACCTTGTGTGGGGGAACTCCCCTTAGGATTTAGTATCATTGAAATTTAAAATTCCCTGTATGTGAGATGACGAGTGCGTACTTGTGCTAATTGTTGAAAATTCGGTTTTCATTAAGTAACTATAATTGTGTTTCGTTTCCTGTTTATACTACTTGCAATTTAAGCATGTTGTTAGCTTAGAGGAGCATGTCTAATTGACTTAATTGTTTTACTTGCTCAAACTGCCTTATGTGGATTATGTTCAGCATGCTAGGCTAGGAATACCTGTTTTTACCTTGGTATGGAATTTGCATTGAATTGTGTATTTTTCGTGTTGTTGGTGTGTGTTTACTTTGGGACTACGGGACGGTATCTCGGGAGATCCTCCTGTATGTTTATTTTACGGGACGGTATCCCGGGAGATCCCCCTGCATTTTTACTTTGGGACTACGGATTTGCTATTCCGGGAGATCCCCCTGCACTTTTATATTGGAACTATGGGACTGCACCCGGTAGATTCCCCCAGTACTGGGTATTTATATTTGGGACTACGGATCGGTATTTTGGGAGATCCCTACGCATTATGAGTTGGACTACGGGATGACACCTGGGAGATCTACTGGATATTTATATTTGGGACTACAGGACGGTATCCTGGGAGATCCCCGGTTGTTATAACTGTGTTGAGTTGTATTTTTTCTGTGATTATTTGTCTCTGTGGTAGCTGTTGTTGTTCTTTCTCTCCTGTGTTACTTCTTACTATTGTACTTAAGTATGTTGTCTTATTCTATACTGTTATACCTTGTATTTCATTTAACCTCAGTTAGGCACTGACTTTCCTCGTTACTACCCGACCGAGGTTAGGCTTGGCACTTACTGAGTACCATTGTAGTGTACTCATGCCGTTTCTGCGGATGTTTTTCATGTGCATATCCAAGTACTTTGACTCAGCCCTACTACCCTTGAGGCGAGGCAATTTCCCAGAGACTTCGAGGTATATCTACCGCGTCTGCAGACCGAGGAGTCCCTTTCTATTCTCTCTGAAAGTATTAGCCCTTCTGTTCTTACTTTTGTTTAGACATTCTGGAGTTTGATACTTGTAGACATTCAAAAGCTTGTGATTTCATGAGATTACGGGTTTTGGGAAATGTAGTTCCAGTTTAACAGTTGTATTGTATATGCCGAGCGGTATCTTATATGCTTCATTTTTACATTTTTCTACAGTTTTGGCTAGTTTTATTCTATTGATTTCTTTTCCGCAAATTGTTAGGCTTACCTAGTCGTAGAGACTAGGTGCCGTCACGACAGTTCACGGAGGGCGAACTTGGGTCGTGACAGATTGAATCACATGAATGCTAGAAATATCAAAAGTGAATATGGGCCCATTCACCTGCCATGTATACCACATAAGGTGCATCTATGAAATAGTTACATGTGCGATTATTATTAGCCCACAACTTGATATTTGCAAGGTAACTTGCTCAATAATTTAATTTAGAGCATAATTTCTAAATTTTCTATTCAAGACGGTTCATCTTGATAAGTTAGTTTACATCACAATTGGTTTAGCAAAATGATTTATTGAGTGCCTCCACTTAATAGCTAAACAATTACTTATGAGAACAAAGTTATCTATATCAATTTGATATACATTATATACCAAAATATATTATTTTCTTCCCTCAAAAGTGGTTCAGGGGGAACCAAATAATTTTATCTTATTATTATTGATGTGGGGGGGTATATTTTGATTAATACCATAACGCACAAAGATGGTTTCGGAAAGTTGAGGAAAACAAGTTAGTTTTTCTAACATGAGGGGGAGATATGATAAAAAATTGAGAAAAAGTTACATGGAATGAATTCTTATTTATACATCTAGATCCTCGAATAAAACAATATGAACTTGAAGTTCACAAAAGGATAATTCATCTCCAATATATTGTAACGCATGCCGGACGCATTTGCTGACCAAAGAAAGCTACTATATGCTCACTGTAAATGCTCCTTTTATATTAAGTCCTAGAAGGATAAAGTCGATAGTACGCTTAAAGCATATAGACAAATCAGTTTCAAATAAACTTCTTGATAAAGAAGATGAGCAAATGATCAAAATGATCATAATAAAGAAGGCAAGTGATCTGGAAGATCACATGACAAAACACTTCATAAAATCGCATGAGAAATTCAAGAACCTGAAAATATGAATGAAGATATCTACATTGTGATGATCCAAAAGGTCATCTCTTGTTTTAGAAGTCAAATCTGTGTTCTGAGGCCTTAAAACCCTTCTTTTATTTCTCCTCGATTTGCATGCACAATCCGGGCGCGTTTCCGAAAAGCTTTTATGTGAAATTTAAGAAAAATATTAAATTTGGCCTTTAAAATTGATTAAAGTTGACTTCGGTTAACTTTAAATTCCGAAATCAAATTCCGAGGTCCCTAGCCCGTGAAAAGAATTTTTTAAAGAAAATTATTTGTTGGAAAATATAAAGACTTTTGGAAATGAAATGGTGTGTGTTCTTGATGGTATCATGCCCGTATTTTAGTTTTAGAGCCCGGTACAGGTTTAAAATAATATTTAAGTCGAATCTATAAAATTTGGTAAGAATCAGAGTTGATCTGATATAAATCAGACCCTAGGTTGAGAAAATAGAAATTTTGAACTATCTTATGAATTTCATGAATTAGAGGTTGAATTCGTAGTTGTTGACGTTATTTTGATGATTTGATCACACGAGCAAGTTTGTATGATATTTTTAGACTTGCGTGCATGTTTGGTTTAGAGACTGGAGGGTTCGAGTGAGTTTTAGATAGGCCACGGAGTGATTAGAACTTAGGAAACCCAACTGATGCACCTGGTGTTTTGCACAGGCCTCTGATCTCGCAATTGGGAGATCAGGCTTCGCAATTGCAAAGTGAGTAGGCCTGGGAAATGCGACAATAATGTCGCAAATGCGACATTGTGGCTGGAATTGCGAAGGCCCCATATGTCGCAAATGCGAAGGCATCGGGAATTTATAGGGTTCGCAATTGCCATAACTGCAGCCTGTTAATTGAGATGTCAGATAGGATTTTCACCATTTTTCAATTCTCTCAAACCCTAACATCACTGGGCGATTTTTCAAAGACCCAAACTTCTCCAAATCACATGTAAGTGATTTCTAAGTCATCTTCTTCAGTCTAATTCATCGTTTTACATGATTTCACTTTAAAATCTAGGGTTTTTTATGGGAAATTCGGTCTTTTTGGGTAGAAATTAGGATTTTCAAAATTTGGGTATTTGGACCTCAAATTAAGGTCGGATTTCAAAACCAATTGCATATTTGGATTCGTGGATGAATGGGTAATCGGGTTTTGGTTCGAACTTCGAGTTTTGACTAAGCGGGCCCGGGGCCAAATTTTGACTTTTTGGGGAAAACATTTGGAAATCTATATTCATGCATTAGAATTGGTTTATTTAGCATTTATTGATGTTATTAATTAAATAAATTATGACTAGATACAAGAGGATTGTAAGTGGAACCGAGAGGTAAAGCGTTAATGCAGGCTTGATTTTATCCGTGAAATTGAGGTAAGTGTTTGGTCTAACCTTAGCTTGAGGGAATATGAGTTGTGGTCTTATTTGCTACGTGTTAGTGTTGAGTACGACGTATAGGTGTGGTGACGAGTATCTATACGTTGGTGTCAAGCATGCCCGTGAGTCTTATGCCATGATTGTTGTGACTCTTGCTATGTACTATCCATGCTTAAGTTGATGATTATCACGGTTGAACAAGATTTATGATAATTTCTTGGGAATTGACCGTTGTTGAGTATTGGCTCAAGTTGATATTTATTTTGTGAAGTTAACTGTTGAAACGAGATTGGTTATAGTTGATTCCCTTGCAAGGATGTTACTTTTTCTATTGTTGATTCCCTTGTCGGGATGTATTGTTTCTATTGTTTGGGTGAGGAAGAGTGTAAAGCACGAAGGGTGATACTGTGCATAATATTGTGAGTGAGTGTTAATGCACGAAGGGTGATACTTTGCCGATATTGTGAGTGTTAATGCACGAAGGGTGATGTCGTGCCATGATTTGAGAGATAATGCACGAAAGGTGATATCGTGCCGATATTGTGAGAGTTTAATGCACGAACGGTGATGTTGTGCCATGATTATGAGAGGTAATGCACGAAGGTTGATACCGTGCGATTTCTGTTGTTTGATATGGTGAGAACGAGAGTAGAAGCACGAAGGGTGATGCCGTACGCGTGTTACAATTTCATTATTCTTGTCGATACAAATATGTTGTTCATTATGCTTCTCTATTTGGTTTACTGTTAGAATCCGATGTTCCTCGCAGCATGTCAACTTCCCATCTTTATCTGTTATTTCCTGCTATTATTGTTCTACTCGTATATGATTTAACTGCACAAGTTTATATGTTGTCGTGTCCTAGCCTCGTCACTACTTCGCCGAGGTTAGGCTCGACACTTACCGGTACATGGGGTCGGTTCTACTGATACTGCACTCTGCACTTTTTTGCAAATTTCGGTGTTGGACCTTGTGAGATTCGAGGTTGCTACCTTTAGTCCAGGGAGACTAAGGTAGATCTGCTGGTGTTTGCAGAGCCTGAAGTCCCCCCTTTCCCCGCTTTAGTTTTCTGCCGTCTCTTCTATTTCGAGAATAGTTGTACTTCTTTCAGACTTATATTTGTAGTACTTCTTAGTCGTCCGAGGATTGTGACACCAGATTCCTTGGGGTAGTTATGTACTTGAGTTGTAGCATTGTTATATTACTTCTGTATTTCTTAATTATTTTGCTTAGCTAATATCTAATTCTGTTTGATTAATAATAATGTTAGTAAAACTGTAACTGTCGGCTTGCCTAGCTTTCACGAGCAGGTGCCATCACGATTACCGAAGGTGGGGAAATCTGTGTCGTGACAAGTTGGTATCAGAGCACTAGGTTGCTTAGGTCTCACAATTCACGAACAAGCTAGATAGAGTCTGAGGGATCAGTACAGAGATGATTCCCTAGAGGCTACATAGTTTAGGAAAAGAACTTCACATCTATTCTTTCCTGTCGTGCGACTTGATTTCTCAATGCTAATTGAACTTCCAATCTTTTCTTTCGCAGATGGTGAGAACATGTACTGCTTCGTCAGCTGACCAGAAGCCCGAGCCCCAGTGGCAGTTCCTACGAGAAGCAGAGGCCGAGGCCGTGCTAGAGGCTGAGGCAGAGGAAGGGCTCAGCCCAGAGCTCGGACAGCAGCACCAGCAGCGGAGCCTCGGGTAAAGTTTGAGGGTGAAGTTCCGGCCGAGACAGTTCCAGTAGGGCCGGCTCAGATTCCAGAGGGGTTCATCGTCACCCCGGTACTCCAGGATGCTCTGGTCCGTCTAGTGGGCCTTATGGAGAGTGTCACTCAGGCGGGCATATTCTCTGTAGCACCAGCTGTCTCTCAGGTTAGAGGAAGAGCCCAGACTCCTGCTACTCGCACTCCGGAGCAGATGGCTCCCCAGTTTCAGACTCTAGCAGCTCAGCCAGTTAGGGTAGTTTAGCTGGGTGATGTGGCACATACCGGTAATGGGTCAGCTATGTCTGCTGATGCCTTGTGGAGGCTGGACAGGTTCACCAATCTTTTTACTACCACCTATGGCAGTACATCTTCAGAGGATCCCCGGGACTATTTGGACAGGTATCATGAGGTTCAACGGATCATGGGGATAGTGGAGAGCAATGGGGTCGACTTTGCTGCTTTTTGTCTGTCAGGTTCCGCGAAGACTTGGTGGAGGGATTATTATTTGGCTAGACCAGCTGGGTCACCAACTTTGACTTGGGATCAATTCTCTCAGCTATTTCTGGAGATATTTCTTCCTATCACTCAGAGGGATGACTATCGGAGGTAGTTTGAGCGTCTCCATTAGGGTTCTATAACCATCACTCAGTACGACACCAGATTTATTGACTTGGCCCATCATGCTCTTTTTATACTTTCCACCGAGAGAGAGATGGTGGGGAGGTTTATTGTGGGACTATCTCACCCTATCAGATTGCAGATGGCTAAGGAAATAGGGAGTGATATTTCTTTCTAGGATGCATCCAACGTGGCCAGGCGAGATGAGATGGTTCTATCACAGGGGAGTGGTCAGGGGTCTGACAAGAGGCCTCATCATTTTGGTAGGTTCAGTGGTGCCTCGTCTGGAGGCAGGGATTCTTTTGGTAGAGGCCATCCTCCCAGGCCATTTCATTCAGCACTTCAGACTTTTTACAGTGCTCCAAGTGGTCGTGTTTCTCATATGCAGTATTTAGATCAGCTACCCTACATTGCATCACTAGCTCCTATCAGTGTGCCTCCGCTCTAGAGTTTTCAGGGTGGTTACAGTCCGTCAGGTTCAGCAGTCACAACAGTTGAGGACTTGTTATACTTGTGGAGATCCGAGGCACATTGCTAGAATTTGCCCTCGAGCATCAAGCAGTTCTCAGCATCAGGGTTCTTGTGCCATGGTTCAGGCACCGGGAGTTCCACCGCCCACTCGACCAGCTAGACGGGTCAGGCAGCTAGAGGTGGAGGTAGAGGTGCTAGAGGTGGAGACCAGGCCGCTAGAGGTGGAGGCCAGCCAGTAGGAGGCCATCCCAGGGATGTAGTTCAGGGTGGTGTGGCCTAGCGCCGATGTTATGCTATTCCAGCCAGGCCTGAGGTTGAGGCCTCCAATGTAGTTATCACAGGTACAGTCTCAATTTGTATTAGAGATGCTTCAGTTCTATTTGATCCAGGGTCTACATACTCATATGTGTCATCTTATTTTGCTTCGTATTTGGTTGTGCTGTGATTCTTTAGGTGCTCCTGTATATGTGTCCACATCAGTGGGTGATGCTATTGTTGTAGATCGCGTCTATCGCTCGTATGTGGTTATTATTGGGGGTCTTAGTAAGACCCGTGTAGATCTCTTACTTTTGGATATGGTTGATTTTGATGTCATATTAGGATGGATTGGTTGTCACCTTATCACGCTATATTGGACTGTCACACCAAGATCGTGACCTTAGCCTTACCGGGTTTGCCTCGATGAGAGTGGAGAGGGACTCCTGGTCATTCTGTTAGTAGGGTTGTTTCTTATATGAAGGCTCGGCGTATGGTTGAAAAGGGGTATTTGGCTTATTTGGCATATGTTCATGTTTCTAGTGCTGAGGTTTCTTCTATGGATTGTGCGCCAGTTGTTCGGAAATTTCCAGAAGTATTTTTTATAGACCTGCCGGGGATGCCACCCGACAGGGATATTAACTTTTGCATTGATTTGGCTCCGGGCACTCAACCCGTTTTTATTCTGCCATATCGTATGGCCCCGCAGAGTTGAAAGAATTGAAGGAGCAGCTGCAAGACTTGCTTGATAAGGGCTTTATCAGGCCTAGTGTCTCGCCTTGGCGTGCGCCGGTGTTGTTTTTTAAGAAGAAGGATAGGTCAATGAGGATGTGTATAGATTATTGGCAGTTGAACAAGGTCACCATCAAGAACAAGTATCCATTGCCGAGGATTGATGATTTGTTTGATCAGCTTCAGGGTGCCAAAGTAATTTCGAAGATTGATTTGAGATCTGGCTACCATCAGTTGAGGATTAGGGCATCCGATGTAACTAAAACAGCTTTTTGCACTCGATACGGGCATTATGAGTTTCTAGTGATGTCATTTGGATTGACAAATGCCCCAGTAGCATTCATGGATTTGATGAACCGAGTATTTAGGCCATATTTGGACTCCTTCGTGATTGTCTTCATTGATGATATTTTGATCTACTCCCGCAGCTGAGAGTATGAGCAACATCTTCGAGTTGTCCTTCAGACTTTGAGAGACAGTCAGTTGTATGCTTAGTTTTCAAAGTGTGAGTTTTGGTTGAGTTCAGTTTCCTTCTTGGATCACGTTGTAGCAGAATAGGGTATTCAGGTGGATCTGAAAAAGATAGAGGCAGTCAAGGACTGGCCTAGACCCACATCAGCTACAGAGATCCGGAGTTTCTTGGGTTTGGCGGGTTATTACCGTCAGTTTGTGGAGGAGTTTTCATCTATATCATCCCCGATAACTAGGTTGACCCAGAAAGGTGCCCAGTTCAGGTGGTCGGACGAGTGTGGGGCGAGCTTCTAGAAGCTCAAGACAGCTTTGACTACGACATCGGTGTTGGTGTTGCCCACAGGTTCAGGGCCATATACAGTATATTTTGACACATCTCGTACTGGACTTGGTGCGGTGTTGATGCAGAATGGCAAGGTGATTGCATATGCTTCGCGACGGTTGAAGATTCACGAGAAGAATTATCTATTTCATGATTTGGAGCTAGCATCCATTGTTCACGTGCTGAAGATTTGGAAGCATTATTTATATGGCATGTCATGTGAGGTGTTCACGGATCACAAGAGTTTGCAGTATTTGTTCAAGCAGAAGGAGCTAAATTTGAGGCAGAGAAGGTAGTTGGAGCTATTGAAAGACTATGATATCACCATCTTGTATCATCCGGGGAAGGCCAATGTAGTGGCCGATACTTTGAGTAGAAAGTCAGCCAGTATGGGCAGCCTTGCGTATTCTAGTGGCTGAGAGATCGCTTGCTTTGGATGTTCAGGCTTTAGCCAATCAATTTGTGAGGTTGGATGTTTCTGAGCCCAGCTGTGTGCTAGCTTGCACAGTCACGTTCTTTATTATTTGGGCATATCAGAGATCGCAGTATGATGATCCTCACTTTCTAGTCCTCAGGGACACAGTGCGTCACGGTGGTGCCAAGCAGGTTACAGTTAGAGATGATGGAGTTTTGAGGATGCAAGGTCGAGTTTGTGTGCCTAATATGGATGGACTTCGTGAGTTGATTCTAGAGCAGGCCCATAGTTCCCGGTATTCTATTCATCTGAGCACCACTAAGATGTACCATGACTTGCGGCAACATTATTGGTGGAGGAGGATGAAGAAGGATATTGTTGCATATGTAGCTCGGTGTTTGAATTGTAAGCAGGTAAAGTACGAGCATCAGAGACGTGGTGGTTTGCTTCAGAAGATTGAGATTCCTGAGTGGAAGTGGAAGCGTAGTACTGTGGACTTTGTTGTTGGACTCCCACGGACTCAGAGGAAGTTCGATGCGGTATGGGTTATTGTTGATAGGCTGACCAAGTCAGCGCATTTCATTCCTGTGGCATTCTCCTATTCTTCAGAGAGGTTAGTTGAGATCCATATATGGGAGATTGTTCGTCTTCATGGTGTGCCCATGTCTATTATTTCTAACCGAGGTACGCAGTTTACCTCGCATTTTTAGAGAGCAGTTCAACGTACGTTGGGTACACGGGTCGAGTTGAGCATAATATTTCATCCTCAGACGGACAGATAGTCCGAGCATACTATTCAGATTTTGGAGGATATGCTCCGAGCATGTGTTATTGACTTTGGAGGTTCGTGGGATCAGTTCTTGCCATTAGCAGAGTTTGCCTACAACAACAGCTATCAGTCGAGCATTCAGATGGCTCCCTATGAGGTATTATATGGTAGACGGTGTCGATCGCCAGTTAGGTGGTTTGATCCGGGGGAGGATCGGTTGTTGGGTACAGATTTGGTACAGGATGCCTTGGACAAGGTTAAGATCATTCAGGATAGGCTCCGTACAGCTTAGTCCAGGCAGAAGAGTTATGCCGACCGTAAGGTTCGTGATGTGGCATTCATGGTCGGAGAGCGAGTGTTGCTTCGGGTGTTGCCCATAAAGGGCGTGATGAGATTTGGGAAGAAAGGCAAGCTAAGCCATAGGTTCATCGGGCCTTTTGAGATTCTTGATCGAGTGGGAGAGGTGGCTTATAGACATGCATTGCCACCAAGTTTATCAGCAGTGCATCCAGTGTTTCATGTGTCCATGCTTCGGAAGTATCACGACGATCCATCCCATGTGTTAGACTTCAGCACTGTCCAGTTGGAAAAGGACTTGACCTATGAGGAGGAGCCGATAGCTATTCTAGACCGACAGGTTCGTCAGTTGAGATAGAAAAATTTCCCTTCAGTTCATGTGCAGTGGATAGGTCAACCTGTTGAGTCAGCGACCTGGGAGTATGAGTTCGATATGCGGAGCCGATATCCCCATCTTTTCACCGACTCATGTACTTTTCTATGTCCGTTCGATGACGAGCAATTGTTTTATAGGTGGAGAATATGATGACCCAAAAGATCATCTCTTGTTTTTGAAGTCAAATCGGTGTTCTAAGGCCTTAAAAACCTCCTTTTGTTTCATCTCGATTTGTTCGCAGTCCGTGCGCATTTCAGGAAAGCTTTTATGTGAAATTAAAGAAAAATATTAAATTTGGCCTTTAAAATTGATTAAAGTTGACTTCGGTCAATATTTTCAGCAAAAAGATCCGGACCCGTGATTTGACAGTCCCGTAGAGTCCATAGTAAAATATGAGACTTGGGCATATGCCCAGAATAACATTCCGAGGTCCCTAGCCCGAGAAAAGAATTTTTAAAGAAAATTATTTGTTGGTAAATATAAAGACTTTTGGAAATAAAATGGTGTGTGTTCTTGTTGGTATCAGGCCTGTATTTTGGTTCCGGAGCGAGCCCGGTACAGGTTTAAAATGATATTTAAGTTGAATCTGTGAAATTTGGTAAGAATCGGAGTTGATTTGATATAAATTGGACCCTAGGTTGAGAAAATAGAAATTTTGAACTATCGTACGAATTTCATGAATTTGAGATTGAATTCGTAGTTGTTGATGTTATTTTGATGATTTGATCACACGAGCAAGTCTGTATGATATTTTTAGAGTTGTGTGCATGTTTGGTTTAGAGCCCCGAGGGCTCGGGTGAGTTTTGGATAGGCCACGGAGTGATTAGAACTTAGGAAACTCAGCTGATGCATCTAGTGTTTTGCACAGGCCTCTGATCTCGCAATTGCAAGATCAGGCTTCACAATTGCGAAGTGAGTAGGGCTGGGAAATGCGACAATAATGTCGTAAATGCTAACCAGGCCTGGGCAGGCCATCCTCGCAAATACGATATTTTGGCCGGAATTGCGAAGGCCCCTTATGTCGCAAATGTGACATTTCCATCACAAATGCGAAGGCAGCAGAAATTCATAGGGTTCGCAATTGCGAACCCCTGCTCGCAATTGCGATAACTGCAGCCTGTTAAGTGAGATCTCGGACGGGATTTTCACCATTTTCAATTCTCTTAAACCCTAAACATCCCTAAGCGAATTTTCAAAGACCCAAACTTCTCCAAATCATAGGTAAGTGATTTCTAACTCATCTTCTTTAATCTAATCCATCTTTTTACATGATTTCACTTCAAAATCTATGGTTTTTCATGGAAAATTAGGTGTTTTTGGGTAGAAATTAGGATTTTCAAAATTTGGGGATTTTGACCTCAAATTGAGGTCGGATTTCAAAACCAATTGCATATTTGGGTTTGTGGGTGAATGGGTAATTAGATTTTGGTTCGAACTTCGGTTTTGACTAAGCAGGCCCGGGGTCGATTTTTGACTTTTGGGGGAAAATATTGGGAAATCTATATTCATGCATTAGAATTGGTTATTTAGCATTTATTGCTGTTATTAAGTAAATTATGACTAGATACAAGCAGATTGGAAGTGGAACCGAGAGGTAAAACGGTAATTGAGGCTTGATTTTATCAGTGGAATTGAGGTAAGTGTTTGGTCTAACCTTAGCTTGAGGGAATAGGAGTTGTGGTCTTATTTGCTACGTGTTAGTGTTGAGTACGATGTATAGGTGTGGTGACAAGTATCTATATGTTGGTGTCAAGCATGCCCGTGAGTCTTATACCATGATTGTTGTGACTCTTGTTATGTATTATCCATGTTTAAGTTGATGATTATCACAGTTGGACAAGATTTATGATAATTTCTTGGGAATTGACCGTTCTTAAGTATTGGCTCAAGTTGAGATTTATTTTATGTAGTTAACTGTTGAAACGAGATTGGTTATAGTTGATTCCCTTGCCAGGATGCTACTGTTTCTATTGTTGATTCCCTTACCTGGATGTATTGTTTCTATTGTTTGAGTGAGGGAGAGTGTAAAGAACAAAGGGTGATGTCGTGCATAATATTGTGAATGAGTGTTAATGCACGAAGGGTGATACCGTGTCGATATTGTGAGTGTTAATGCACCAAGGTTTATGTCGTGCTATGATTTGAGAGCTAATGCACGAAGGGTGATGCCGTGCCGATATTGTGAGAGTTTAATGCGTAAAGGATGATGTCATGCCATGATTAAGAGAGGTAATGCACGAAGGGTGATGCCGTGCCATTTTTGTTGTTTCATATGGTGAAAACGAGAGTAAAAGCACGAAAGGTGATGTCGTGCACGTGTTACTATTTCATTATTCTTGTCGATACAAATATGGTGTTCATTATGCTTCTCTATTTGGTTTACTGTTAGAATCTGATATTCCCCGCAGCATGTCCCTTTCCCATCTTTATCTGTTATTTCCTGCTATTATTGTTTTGTTTGTATATGATTTAACTACACAAGCTTATATGGTTGTCGTGTCCTAGCTTTGTCACTACTTCGCCGAGGTTAGGCTCGACACATACCAGTACATAGGGTCGGTTCTACTGATACTATACTCTACACTTTGTGCAGATTTCGGTGCTGGACCTTGTGAGTAGATTCGAGGTTGCTGCCTTGAGTCCAGGGAGACCAAGGTAGATCTGCTGGCGTTCGCTATCACGACCCGGACTTTTCACCCTCGGGAGTCGTGATGGCGCCTACTCGTGAAAGCTAGGCAAGTCAACTATTTAGATTTTAACCTTTTACCATTCAATCCAAACAGATACACACAATAACTATAATTAAACAAAGGAAAAGCGCGGAAGAGTTATAACAAAACCAAATACTCCATTACATGTCTATCCATAAATCTGGTGTCACAATATCACGAACGTCTAAGATTTTCACTACAAACACAAGTCTAAAAGAAAAGTACAACCGTTCTCGAAAAGAAAAGACACAGCAGAAAAGCTAAAAACAGGGAAGGGGGACTTTAGGCTCTACGGACGCTAGATCTACCTTGGTCTCCCTGGACTGAAGGCATCTACCTCAACTACTCACCGGGTCCGATCCGAAATCTGCACAAAAGAGTACAAAGTTTAGTATCAATACAACCGACCCCATGTGCTGAGTAAGTATCGAGCCTAACCTCGGTGAAGTAGTAATGAGGCTAGGACACGACAGTCATATATACATGTGCAATTAAATCATATACAGACAAAATCATAATGATAGTAATCAATAGAATAAAGTGGGAAGGGGACATGCTGCGGGGAATAACAGGTTCTAACAATAAGCCAATATGGAAGCTTAGTGAACATCATATCTAGACCAACGAGAATAATGAAATGGTAACACGTGCACGGCATCACCCGTCGTGCTTTCCTCTTATCCTCACCATATAAATCAACATAAATGGCACGACATCACCCTTCGTGCTTTACCTCACATAATCATGGCACGACATCACCCTTCGTGCATATACCTCACAATATCAGCACGGCATCACCCTTCGTGAATTATACCTCACAATATCAGCACGGCACAGTAAGAATCGGAGAGGGCTACTGCGACCCTTAGGGAAGCGAGGCTCGAGGAGCGGATCAGCACGATTGATCAGGAGACCGCGATTTTTCCAAAGCAAGCCGCAGCCTTGGAGGTAGAGAATCAGTGGTTGAGGGCTCAGGCTGGGCCATCTCGTGCTGTCGTTCCCCGTCAGACTCATGAGCTTTGGATCTACACCGAAGCCCAGCAGGATATTTTCAAGAACTTGTGGGAAGCGGGCACCGTGACTGAGGCTGCCTACGAAGAGGCACGCGAGAAGGCCCGCGAGGCCCGTGTTAATTGCGGATATGATGTGGCGACACCCAAAGCTGATGGGGGTGCAGGTGGTGATGATGACGAGCCTCATGGGGATGATGGTGACGACGGCGGTGACGACATCGAGTAAAAGAAAAAATTGTGCTTTGTATTTCTTTTCATTTTGTCCGTCGGTTGGCAATTGTTTGCCTCTTGTGGTTTTCTCTTACTTTTCTTCTTCTTTCTTTTTTTCTTTTTAGTTGACCGGCCTGGTCTGGGTGTAAGCGGCAATAGCCCGCATTTCTGACTTCATGAATAAAGAACTCTTTTTCGCTGCTTGTCTTGCGTTTCAGCTTTCTTTTAGTTGATTTATCATCTTGCCGCGAGGTGAGGGCTCGTCAGACGAGTCCCGGTATTGCTTCTTCTTGCGTCGAAGGCTTCTGACCTTAAGGGTGTTATTTCGAACTTATCGAAATAACAACCCGTCTTGAGTTCGAACGAGGTCGAACCTGTCGATCTTTGATGGCGAAGGCCCTTAGCCTTAAGGGTGTTATTTCGAACTTATCGAAATAACAACCCGTCTTGAGCTCGAATGAGGTCGAACCCCTCGATCTATGATAGAGAAGGCCCTTAGCCTTAAGGGTGTTATTTCGAACTTATCGAAATAACAACTCGTCTTGAGCTTGAACGTAGTCGAACCTGTCGATCTTTGATGGTGAAGGCCCTTAGCCTTAAGGGTGTTATTTCGAACTTTTCAAAATAGCATCCCGTCTTGAGTTCGAACCTGGTCGAACCTGTCGATGTTTGATGACGAAGGCCCTTAGCCTTAAGGTGTTATTTCGAACTTTTCGAAATAACAACCCGTCTTGAGTTCGAACGAGGTCGAACCCGTCGATCTTTGATGGAGAAGGCCTTTAGCCTTAAGGGTGTTATTTCGAACTTTTTGAAATAGCAACCCGTCTTGAGTTCGAAAGTGGTCAAACCTGTCGATCTTTGATGGCGAAGGCCCTTAGCCTTAAGGGTGCTATTTCGAACTTTCCGAAATAGCAGCCCATCTTGAGTTCGAACGTGGTCGAACCTATCGATCTATAATGGCGAAGGTCCTTAGCCTTAAGGGTATTATTTCGAACTTTTCGAAATAACAGCCCGTCTTGAGTTCGAACGAGGTCGAACCTGTCGATCTTTGATGGCGAAGGCCCTTAGCCTTAAGGGTGTTATTTCGAACTTTTCGAAATAACAGCCCGTCTTGAGTTCAAACGAGGTCGAACCTGTCGATCTTTGATGGCGAAGGCCCTTGGCCTTAAGGGTGTTATTTCGAACTTTTCGAAATAACAGCCCGTCTTGAGTTCAAACGAGGTCGAACCTCCTTATCTTTGATGGCGAAGGCCCTTCGCCTTAAGGGCATTAGTTCGAACTTATCGAAATAACAACCCCGTCTTGAGTTCGAACGAGGTCGAACCCGTCGATCTTTGATGGAGAAGGCCCTTAGCCTTAAGGGTGTTATTTCGAACTTATCGAAATAACAACCCGTCTTGAGTTCGAACGAGGTCGAACCCATCGATCTTTGATGGAGAAGGCCCTTAGCCTTAAGGGTGTTATTTCGAACTTTTCGAAATAGCAGCCCGTCTTGAGTACGAACGTGGTCGAACTTGTTGATCTTTGATGGCGAATGCCCTTAGCCTTAAGGGTGTTATTTCGAACTTATCGAAATAACAACCCGTCATGAGTTCGAACGTGGTCGAACTTGTCGATATTTGATGGCGAAGGCCCTTTGCCTTAAGGGTGTTATGTGAACTTAACGAAATAGCAGCCCGTCTTGAGTTCGAACGTGGTCGAACCTGTCGATCTTTGATGGCGAAGGCCCTTAGCCTTAAGGGTGTTATTTCGAACTTATCGAAATAACAACCCGTCTTGAGTTCGAACGTGGTCGAACCTGTCGATCTTTGATGGCGAAGGCCCTTAGCCTTAAGGGTGTTATTTCGAACTTATCGAATAACAACCCGTCTTGAGTTCGAACGAGGTCGAACCCGTCGATCTTTTATGGAGAAGGCCCTTAGCCTTAAGGGTGTTATTTCGAACTTTTCGAAATAGCAGCCCGTCTTGAGTTTGAACGTGGTCGAACCTGTCGATCTTTGATGGCGAAGGCCCTTGGCCTTAAGGGTGTTATTTCGAACTTTTCGAAATAACAGCCCGTCTTGAGTTCAAACGAGGTCGAACCTGTCGATCTTTGATGGCGAAGGCCCTTAGCCTTAAGGGTGTTATTTCGAACTTATCGAAATAACAACCCGTCTTGAGTTCGAACGAGGTCGAACCCGTCGATCTTTGATGGAGAACGCCCTTAGCCTTAAGGGTGTTATTTTGAACTTTTCGAAATAGCAGCCCGTCTTGAGTTCGAACGTGGTCGAACCTGTCGATCTTTGATGGCGAAGGCCCTTGGCCTTAAGGGTGTTATTTCGAACTTATCGAAATAACAACCCGTCTTGAGTTCGAACGAGGTTGAACACGTCTATCTTTGATGGCGAAGGCCCTTAGTCTTAAGGGTGTTATTTCGAACTTATCGAAATAACAAACCGTCTTGAGTTCGAACGTGGTCGAACCTGTCGATCTTTAATGGCGAAGGCCCTTAGCCTTAGCCTTAGCCTCAGTTCGGCTGACATTGCTTACATTGGTGGTTCAACATTATGAGCTCTAAGCGTCAAGATTTCGTTTGGACCTGCGTTATACGCATGTCATAGTTGTTTGCCTGATCGGGAGATTCAGGTTGTTTCAAGATGCTTTTCGATTCTTCATTTGAGGCACCCCTACGCCGGTTTTCGGCCCGACACAGTATGGAAGATGAAGAGGGGATGCCCCACGCTTTTGCCCGGCGATTTTAAAGGGGGGGAGGAGAATAGATTGCAACACCTCTCTCCTTGTCCGAGCTGTTCGAGATCGATAGGGCAGGGGATTTTAGTCCCTGTCAACGCATTTGATTTTTCTTTTCTCGATGCGCTGCCTTCAACTCCGGTGTGAGTTGGATTTTCTTTTTGGTGTTTCTTTGGCTTCGATCCAGGAAAAACTAGGTATCTTCACTAGGAAATCTCCACAGACGGCGCCAAATTGTTTGACTCAAAAGTTGTTAAACACTTTCTAAGCAAATCAATCAAAAGAAATGAAGGGGTAAATCATAGTTAATCATAATTAATACTGGATCGAAAGACAGAGTAGTTGCAATAATATATTGAACAGACAAAGTATCGGAATGTTTTATTGATGGTAGAAATTTGCCCTGCCTCTCCTCAGAGAGGTCCAGGAAATTACATATGTTTTCTCCCCTTCTTAGCTGATGAAAAATGGAGTTTCTATCCTTTCCGGTAGGTCAAGGATTCTGCTCTCGGAGCTCTGCTGCCCTTTTTCGGGTTATTGGAGTATTGGAGAAGAAGCAGAGGGTCAGCGCCCCTTTCTCTTCCTTTTTTCCTTGCCTTTATAGTCGTAAAACTTCTTATGCTTGTCATGATTTGTCGTGATTAGGTCGGGGAGATTTCTTCCCTCCTCGAGAGGCCTTTGCCTCGTCGCTTCTATAGAATATAACGATGATGAGATGGAGTCAACTTTGTTGACTTCTTTCATAAGATGATTGGGGCAGGGTCATCGTCACCGTGGTCGTGTGATTAGATTTTGACCAATACAATTTCGAATACTTCATAAAAAGAATTAACTTAATTAGCACTTATCATACTAAAAGAAATCTAAATATTTAAGAATTAAAAATTGAGGTTCAAATCCTTAGAAATAAGCCCTACTACCCCTACTAACCTCCAGCTTATTATGTAGCCTTTAAAAGAGCCGAAGCAAACGTTGCTTTCCCATATATAACAACAATTTACTTGCAGGGCATCGGCATCAGCATCAGCTGTAGCAACGAAGAATGCCTTTTTAAGCAGACGAAAAGATATTTACCACCATTGAAGCTTCTTAAGCTCCATATTACTACAAAATTCTGAACCCAAAAAAAAAGAGAATATATATAGACCCTTCATTTTCACTCCTTTTTCCTGCCACCCCCATTTGAAAATCTTGAAGTATAATCCAAGTTTTACCCCTCTCTACAGCTCTTTGACTTGAAACTACTCAACTTCTCGGATTTAAGTAGACTATAATATATAGTTGGTCATTGGAAAGGACTCGCACTGTATTTTGATCCGTTGGTGCATACTTATTTTGAAAATTTGCCGCAAAAAGCTGTAAAATGGAGTCAACCCAAGTTAGATCCGCAAGTTGCGGAGGCAAAGCAGGAGAAACGGCAACTGGGTTTCATCATATTGGCGGTGAAGGCCAGAGCATAATAATGCCAGTACCAACGGAAGCTGCAGGAAATTCTTTTACTGCTTTACTTGAATTGCCACCAAATCAAGCTTTGGACCTTTTAGTACATTCTGACGAAATGGGTTCAGCTAAACTTTCCCTACGAGATACTCACAACAAGCCCTCCTACTCTTCATCTCTAATTGACAGAGCGTCCGCCGGAGAATTCTCAGTCTTCGCCGCCGGGAATTCGCCGGAGAATGGCTCATTTCTGCCCGACTCACAATTCGTGAAGATAGAACCAGTTGATTCTGATTCCAATCCTAATTCTTCTCCCGAATTTTCAAATCCAACTTTTGATCAGAAAACCACAAAGCGAAAAGAACGCCAGAAAAAGGTAAATTATAGTATGTGACATGTGTTTTTTTTAATATGTAGGAACTTATATCACTTCATTGTGAATTTGTGATTAATTTAGTATGTAATTTCACCTCAATTTTTATAACTATTTAATTATGAGGAATTATTGGTTTATCACAAAAAATGGCCTCAAAGGCTGATGTAGTGGTCAAGCTTAAATTCTGAATGAATTATGTGGAATTCAGGGAAAAGAAAGCAGTAGCAAAAAGAGCAAAAAATCAGAAAATGATACCTCAGAGAAGCTTCCGTATGTTCACGTCCGAGCAGCTAGGGGGCAAGCAACAGATAGCCATAGTTTAGCTGAAAGAGTAAAGTGTTTTTGCAGGATTAGTTCTGATAATGTTTTGTCAAATTTGGTTATAATGAATGCTAATCAAGGTTGTTTAATTGAATATATGTGTGTAGGCAAGGAGAGAGAAGATTAATGCAAGAATGAAGCTATTACAGGAATTGGTGCCAGGATGTAACAAGGTTAGCTGTTATCACTAATTATCAATTAATATTGTAGTAAGTTGTATTACCACTAATGCTTTATGGTAACTTTGATTTGGTTTATGATTAGTTGATGGGATTATTGAAGGGTTCTTTTTGATTTGCTGATTTTTTCACTTTTATGTGTGCTATTCTAGAATAGTTGGGTCGTTTTTGCCCTTTTTAATGAAAAAAGGTGGTCTCTTTTGCACCAAGAAAAGTGGTATTTTTGAAGTGTATTTCTTATTGTTCATTCAGCTTTTTGATTTGAACATGATGACCAATTACTTTTTACTGTGCTCCTTTTCTGAGGTTAATCTTGTCATTTCACTGAAGTTTTGTTTTTACTTTAGTTTTTGTTATTAGACTTTCATATGAATATGGAGAAAGACATTGAATCCACAAATATATATATTGCTCGGGTCCTTTAAAAGTGACGCTGGATGCGTGTCGAATTTCTCCAAAAGTAATGCTTTTTTGAAGAATCTATAATATTCTTGGAGGATCGTAGCAGTACAGACAAATATAATGTAGATGCTGCTATAACTTTGAAAATATGAAGGCCCTTTCCCAAGACATGTGTTGATGATGTCTTGCCGGATATAATATTTCATAATTTGCTCATATGATATAATGTAAGAGGAAGAAGGATGAACTGACATGTAGATTGCAACTTAATTAAGTTGTACTCTTTATGGGTCCGGTTGTTACCTACCTGTTGCAATTGAACTTGTTTTGTGGTCTGAGTTTTGTACCAAAACCTTCAAGCTTTTAATCAGTAACCAAAAGAGCTAGTTTGGTATAAAACACATTGTACAAGTTTGAAGTTGTGATGAGATGATCTGACAAGCCTTTATGCCAAACTTTAATTGATGATGAGGCGGCATTGCAAAAAACAACTGAAAATTAGACCAGACAGATAATCTTTGAGTTTTTTTCTATTTATTTCAGCACAGTATTGATTCTTTCAGATTTTATAGATAGAGGATTCTGTCTAAGTATAACAGCTTAATCAGTAACAGAAGTTCAAAAACCTCGGGCCAGCAACATGATTTTGGGATACTTACATATAATACCTGGTGTCATGTATCAAAATAGTGTATCAGTCGCACTATTTATTTGTGAAAGATTTTAGTTATATACACTGATAATATATAAAAAAATTATACTATCAGAATCAGTGCAATTTAACTAATTATAGTAAGTTACTTTACTACTCTATTTTCAAGTTACTATATCAGGCTTATGAAGGGAAACCTTGGAGCAATGATAAAGTTGTCTCCGTGTGACATATAGGTCACGGGTTTGAGCCGTGGAATCAGCCGCTGATGCTTTCATTAGGGTAGACTGCCTACATTATATCCCTTGGGGTGCGACCCTTCCCCTGACCCTGCGTAAATGCAGGATGCTTCGTGCACTTGACTGCCCTTTTTATATCAGGCTTACCATAAAAAGTTACTTGTGTTAAAATGCATAAAACATAAAACTCTTTTAGGAATAGGGGTAATTAATTCAAAGCCAATATAGTACTTTGGGATTCTTGATTGATTGAATTTGGAGTCTTCTAAAGGGTCGTATGTAGGTACTGTATAGCGTCCACAGAAATAATTAAAAACTGCAGTTTACTATTTTTAGAATAGGTAAGTTGAACCATAGAAAGGAAGACCTATTTTGCCTTACAATAGTTTGTTCTTCTTCCCAGGCAGTTAATACAGTGTATGTTTGCCTTTCTTGGCAGTGAGGGTATTCACCTGGTGGTCCATATATATATATATATATATATATATATATATATATATATATATATATATATGGCATTATTTCTCACGGCGTTTGGATCAAACTGTAACCTTATACACATTCACCTACCGTGCTTATCATTTGCATTTGTTTATTAGATGTTTATACTTGATAGTTAGCTCTTTCTTGATTTTGATTATGAATAGTAGCTCATACATGAAATCTATGTTATAACTCCTTGTCAGAAAAATATTATAACTCCTTAAAATCTTTCAAAATAAATGAGAAACCAAAAAACATCCAACTCATGGGAAAAAAACCATTCAACAGGCAACAATTTAAAACTGATCTTGAGACACAAGTTTAACACGGATTTCATCTTATATTGATATTAATTAACTTTATCTCTAGAAAGTTTTATGCTTGTTCACATAAAAAGAAAGTATCTAAAGAACTAATTATTCGTTAAAGTATAATTTATCAGAAGTTCTATACATTTGATTGCTTTCCCTTTTTTATAGTGTAAGCACTTGGAAGACTGAAGTTTGCAAACAAATAATTTCAATCAAATTTAGCAGCGCATTGTGAAGATTGGACTATGTTTTGCAGATTTCAGGTACTGCGATGGTGCTGGATGAGATCATTAACCATGTACAATCCCTACAACGTCAAGTGGAGGTAAGACCTTGAAAATCCTCACATCTTATCTATTAGTGCGGAATCTTGGATTTTCAATATTTTTTGTTACTTCATATGTGAAAATTCCAATAATGATTCTTATTGTGCCTCCCTCTAGTTTGTAGTATTACATGGAGAGTAAGTCTGCTTTGGATAGTGAATACGTAGTATTCGGACCTTGTGGTCAAAGATAGTCATAGTATTCGTTTCGACGCATTTTTAGGAGTGTGGTCAAAGATAGTCATAGATCAAGGTTATCCCACTTAAAAAGTGAACGTTCCAAAAACTCCGTCGCCTATCTTTTTGTTTTAAATTATTTAAATAAGTGGTCTCTGTTCTTTTCCTGAAGGAGATTTGTTTGGCTTGCAGTTCTTATCAATGAGACTTGCTGCAGTAAACCCAAGAGTAGATTTCAACCTTGATAGTCTCTTTGCTGCAGAAGTAAGTTTTCCCTTTCTCATCAACTTCCTTAAATTGTGAGTTACATAAATAGTTGTATTATTGTATTTAGGGCTGTTAAATTTCTTGGTCCCCCCTTTAAAATTATAAAGGGCTAGTTTCAAACAACCTAATTGTCAGAAGAGTGGTCAATTGTGGACCAACCATTATTATCTGCCAGTCTGTGCACATTTACACCATAGAACTGTTCATATGGAACATGATCAGTTGAAGGGTTGCCTGTCACCATACCATAATGTTGTTAGCCTTGGGAGTTACCTTTGTCAGACTCAATTTAAGTGGGTCCTCAATTCATTAAATCAGTGAACAGAGAATTGGCAAGGATATCTCTATAATCAACCTTATCAAAAGTTATGAGCCATCTCACAGTGGTTTCTACAATGCTGGAAATGCACAAATATCTTGAAGTGTCATGTTTTGCTGCAAGATATTTCTACCTACTTATTAGGGATTAAGGCGTAATGGATTGACTGATTATAATGATTAACACCATAAGTTTGGATTTTGAATTCACTTGCTTTTATGCTTTATTTCAAAGTCTAGCTGTTTTGCTAGCTTTAGATTGACATCTGTTAATTGGCCTTAACGTCTAAACAATGTGATAATTTATGTTCATAACTTCAAATATGCCGAGGGTCTATCAGAAACAGCATCTCTACCCTCCCATGATAGGGGTAAGGTCTGCGTATTCACTACCCTCCCCCGACCCCACTTTTAAGTCCAAAATATCATACGTATAATAGTCTTTGTTAAAGAGAAAAGATAATTCCCATATTTAATAGTTTTCATTTGCTTTTGAAAAATAGCAGAGTGGTTCTATGGTGGATAGTAACTTCGCGGGCATAGTTGCTCCATTGATTTGGCCTGAGGGACAAAGCAGCAGGAATAGAAACCAGTATCAACAGCTGTTGCAAATTGACGAATTCAATCAGTCTGTCTGGGTTAGGGAAGAAGATAATTCTAGCTTCATTACTCCAGAGAACTCACTTTTGACTTATGATTCCTCTGCAAATTCAGGTAAATCCCGGTACTGGATAACAAAAGGAAATTATATGTCAAAGTAGAACCAGTGACTATTGTTAACTTCGCGGTATTGGTGCAGCTTCTTTGCACCAAAATCAGCTGAAAATGGAGCTATGAATGTAGAGGCAAGGCTTTTTACAAGTGGTAGCCGTGTATATATCGGACATAAAAGTTTATAGGAGGCAGCATTGGAGTAGAAGGTTAACATTATGAGTTTCCATTTCAAGTTGATCTCTGCTAGAGAGGGAGAAAATTAGTTGTATTCCCTATAAATATCTATAATCTCTATATGCATATGTAAATAGATTTGTCTATACTAACATAGAGGAGTCGTTCTCTCTGATACACTTGGTGTATGAGGACTGATTGATTCACAATTGTACTACAAGAACGATTATTAGCAATTACATTATTATGCAGATTAAACTATTTCGTTTGGTTTCTCTTAGAGTGTGTTTGGTACGAAGGAAAATGTTTTCTATGGAAAATGTTTTCCTGGAAAATGAGTGGTTTTATCTCTTATTTTTTCTTGTTTGGTTGGTGAGTGGAAAACTTTTTCCTTGTTTCGAAGCTCTCCCGGCTAAGCATCTGTTTATACTGATGAAGATCTTTTTCTTCTTTTAAGAGGAGCCGCTTCATCATCGTTTCCATCATCAACAAGGACCACTATGGCCGGTCCAGTTGGTGTTTCTTTCACATTCTTCTCCCCAGTCCTAGTTGAGGAGGTACATTTCCTCTTTGGTTTCTTGCTTTTGGGCTGGGGACTACGGGAGGAGGTACCTTCACTAGAAGTGAGTAGATTCACAAGCTCTCCTCCGGTTAAGGGTATTTTGCAGTACTCGTTCGGCTTCCACCTGGTCATCGAGAGCCTCGATATCAGGGCAAACAATGGATACCTTCGGAAGTCTTGTGTTGTACAAAAAGATAGTTAATAAGTAGATTCTAAGTTATGTTGAAAAATTGAAAGAAGGGAGAAAGAATATTTGTTTACCATGGTTTTTGGCTTTCCACCCAAATTTGGGGGCTATTTCTTTACACATTCGTGATTCCGGTGTAGTACTATTCAGAATTTTCTGCACCCATTGGGCTAAATCCTGAACCCCTGGTAATTCCCAATGAGTAGCTGGAACAAGAAAAGTGCAAGGTTAATCAAGCAAGAAAATCTTTTCAAATATGGAAAGGAAAAGATATCGGACTACTTACAAAGAAAATTCTATGATTCGGGAAAAACAGATGAGCATGATGACCGCATTTGTTAAGTTTTAGCACACCCCACGGAAGATCTTTGGGGAGTAGAGATTCATCATGTGAGCAAGAGTGAGGGTTTCCCTGGTCTTAGATCATAATTAGCGGAGGCAAGCCACTGTACGCCATACTGATGGGCCTGCTTGTTCCAAATAACTTTGGTACCGGTGACAATTTTAAAATTATTGGGTCGATTTCTTTACCCACTCCCAAACCAAAAGGATATGTATAAACATACATGAACCCTGGTTTGGAGAAGCTTACCCTTTCTATGTCACTAGGAGCGAAGATTTCAATATTGTTCCATTCGCGGTCTTCCTTCACAATAGGGATGCTGGAAAGACGAATGGAAGAAGGGTACCTATGAACGAGCTAGTATATATCACTTTTGGGATAAGCGAGATTTTTTTTGTTCTTGAAGATCAGATTTGGTGTTAAGTTGAAGGGGTATGATGGAGTTCATGGTAGGAAGTTCATACTCAACATCAATTTCTTTTGTTTTGTTCTTCTTTGGGCCTCCACCAAAGAGAAGACCAGAATTTCCGAGGGCAGCAGCGTTAGAAGAAATGATGGTAAGAAATTTGTGAAGAAAGATTTTATTGAGGAATTGAATTTTGCAAGTAGGTTTCTAAGGTAAACCAGAGAAGAAGAAAGAGGTGTAACGGTGGAGAGTAAAAATTATGAGTGATGAAGAAGTTTATAGACGGCAAAAATCATTGTCATAATTACCTCAAAAAGGGGAGAAATATTTGCTAAACGTGGGATAACATGTATTCCGGTCATTAAATGCGAACAGACGTGTATCCTTTCAAGTTTCAGAAACTTGCCCGCTAAGGAAAGAAGTTTTCTCTACTTTCCAATAACACTAAAGTAGTGTCACCAAAAAGTA
Source organism: Nicotiana attenuata (assembly GCF_001879085.1). Taxonomy (NCBI): domain Eukaryota; kingdom Viridiplantae; phylum Streptophyta; class Magnoliopsida; order Solanales; family Solanaceae; genus Nicotiana; species Nicotiana attenuata. Next base: position 220,972 of record NW_017671287.1, on the reverse strand, counting down.
GGGGGACGTGCTAACTGGTTTGTGAGAGTTGGACGAATGAGGAAGTGACACGTGGATATGAAGACAGGTAAGATGTGAGTCAGCAAATAGTTGATACCGGTTGCAAGCATGTGACTGGTGCTGGGTGAATTCCGAAGACAAGATAACCGATAACAAAGATTTGAAGAATTGATATCGGATAACATTCAATGAGCAGCCATTGCAGAGAATATCTGCATTTATAGCCAACTATTATGTAGTCATCAATGACGGTTTTATTCTCATTCAAGAGGAGTTTTATTTGGGGATCTTACTCTTTAAATATAACTATAAATAGGAGAATTTTTATCCATTGTTGGACACGAACCATTTTGTACACAAAAGCTTGAACTAGGTCTCGTTCTACAACGTCATTCTAGTACCTTATTCTTAATATTGTTCTTACTTCTATTACCAGAGAGATTAAGTTCATAGCCAGACTTGTATTTTCTTTGAAGTGTATTTTATAATTTTATTTCAGTTCTTATTTATTTTATATTTCTCGATCAAATTAATTCACGTGTCCATAAACCGCGTTTAACTATATCATTTTACTGGTAAACACTTATTTCGGGCATTAAATAGAAACGAGGCATGCCGTTTTACTTCTGGAACACGTCACTGAGATTCTGGAACAAGGTTTCAGACACACTTCTATTTCCCGCCAAAACTTCTTATCACTTCTCGTATAGTCATTAGTGATCGAAAAGTATGAGGGACTATCTGTATTAGTAAAAATTGGGCCTAGTACGTGGATAAATAAAGAGATTTTTTCTTTCCAATACCATATATGAAACCTTATTACCAAAAATGTTCATAGTTTCTAATTTACCCGCCCTGTCCATATTTTTTCTACAGTTATTATACCAATCATTAAATACTAATTAATATTAGCTGAATCTTCCTAATTTGCCGAGCTAAAATTGAGGAACAGAATATTCTAAATAGATTTGGCGTAAATCAGATCAAATCATATTCTTCCAGATATTCCTATTTAGGCGTGCTACAATTATGGAAGTAAATATTCTTCTAGATATTTTCCACCATTGACAGCCATTAAAGAGCTTGAAAGCTTTGAATTCAAATTTGGGTTTTCAAAAATCATTATTTGTTTGGATTGGGTGTTGTTGAAAATAATCGGGAATATGGTTTGGAGTTTATATCTCAATTTTGAGGGGTTTTAGTGAAGATTAGACTTGGTTTTGACTGAATTTCAGATTGAAACTCGAAGAAGAAGACATATTGCAGAAATTGTAGATAAATTGTAGATAAGTTGTAGATTATTTGTATTCTGATAGTAGATGCTTTATTTTCTATTTTCACAATTAAAAAACAGCTAAAACTTCTACAAATCTTCTGAAAAAATGCAATTATATCAAAAATCACAATTATGCTACAATTGAATGGGAATTAGGATATAAAAATTCAATGTACCCAGTTTGTAGATATTTTGTAGATGAATTGTAGATTATTTGTATTCTAATTGTAGATGCTTTGTTTTCTATTTTCACAAATCAAAAACGACTAAAACTTCTACAAAATTGCACTTGATGCTGCTAGAGGTCTGGAATACATTCATGAGCACACCAAGCCGCATTATGTGCATCGAGATATAAAGACAAGCAACATCCTTCTTGACGATTCTTTTAGAGCAAAGGTTTGTTCTGGTGCCCGGATTTTGTCTTTTTGGTCGTCAGTTTCGAACCCAAAAACATCTCATTGCCTTTGCTTTGCAAACAGATTTCAGATTTTGTTTTGTCAAAACTTATGGGGATAACGAATGACGGAGAAGCCTCTGCAACACGAGTTGTTGGAACCTATGGTTATTCTGATTGTAGATGCTTTAACAGCAGTACATAAACGTGGGTGAGAGTGAGGGTTTGGGAGAGAGAAACGTGGGAGGGGTGGGATATACGGTACCTTGAATTAAGGAGGGATATACGCTGCATTAATTGTACCCTTAAGATACACTATGGTATAGAATTGGTAATTTGGTATAGTAAGTGTAATTAAGTCAAACCTTAAACATTGAGGGTGATAAGGTTTCCTATGTGGCATATGAATGTAAAAAATCCTTTTTTTTGTTTCCTATTCGGTGTCCGGTACCCGCATTGGAGCCCGACTATATCCGGATTCGCGCCGCGTAGGGCCCCATTCGGGGGAAAACGCTCCCTACCAAGAATTTTTCCATACTCAAAGCTCGAACCCGAGACCTCTAGTTAAGGGAGGAGCAGTCATCACATCTTTGGTGGTGGATTACATTAATCTGACCTCCACTACTTATTCTGTTGTTTTTATTTTCTGATTTCTTTAATTAAAAAATAACCTAATTGTATTTTTATTTGAGAAAATAATTTAGATGTCTGAGTACAAAAAAGACGAAAAACAAAAAATCGCATATTTGGAGTACAATTTTCCAACACTATAGTAATTAGTAACCCCACCAATCCATAGTGAAATTATAAAGTATAAACAGATTAACCACATAGTCGAACCAAAACATGAGGAGGACAAGAACTCCATATTTCTATACGATTAAGCATGTATTTTCTTCCATAATAGAAAAGCCATCTTTTTACCACCAGACACCTACTTTCTGGTCATGTCCGTCAAATACTTCAGCTCTTGTAGCTCTAAGCTCCAATGGTCTCCTTTCAGAAGCCTTATTTGAAATGGCCAAACAAGGCCTTGAAGTGAAATTCAAGGAATACGATACTCGGTTAAACCAATGTATAAACCAAAGGGCTATAAGAGAAGGCCAAAGGGTACATACCCACATGATCAAAACCCATTATCAACCTCCAGTGTACCTCAGAACAAGGCTGATCGTTTTCTACATAAAATGCGAGCTTTTAGATGATACTAGGTGGGTGTTTGATGAAATGCCTGAAAGAAATGTTGTTTCTTGGACTGCTCTTATTTCTGGATATTCTCAGAAAGGGTATGTCTCTGAAGCTCTCCATCTTTTTGTTCAGATGTTGAGATCAGGTACTTCTATTACTTTGGGAAGTAGTTACAAATTTACCGATATATCTTCATATCAAACACGCTTTTGCACATTAGAAACTACTTAATTAATTAAGTGAAAAATGTATTTTGTACCATCTAAGCTTAAAAGACTAGTATGAACTGTTAACATGTTAATACTGGTAAGTATGAGGCTTGGTGTTGGTTGATTCAAAAGAAAAAGGAAGAGTGGATATGTAGGTATTGTCTCCTTTTGTGTTTACGGTTTATTTTAGAAACTGGTAGCAATATTGGTAATGAATGAGAGAGAGGCCAGCACTTAAATTTAAATGAAATTTGTGATGAGATAATAGGAATAATTCGATTTTGTTATCCTCTTCAATGACAATAAGTTGAAGTCTATTAGTTGCCTAAATAACTTCAGAATTTCTTAGTAAAGGGGTCAAGTTTAAAAAAGTTCTTTCTTCCTTAGAATTATTCAGTTGGTCTTGTAAGATGATTTTAAACAATTACTTGCATTTTATTGTATTTCTTAAGGTTAGAAAGTAAGGTAAACCATTAGGTTCACTCTTTACAGCTTCAATTACTGAGTAACCTTTTTTTTCCCTCCTTTGAGTAGATCATAACCAGAAAAGTTTGCAGGTACTGAGCCAAATGAGTTTACATTTGCAACCATGCTTACATCATGTATTGGTGCCGTTGGGTTTCATTTTGGGAGACAAGTCCATTGTCTTGTGGTCAAGAGCCCTTTTGAATCACATATATATGTGGGAAGCTCTCTCCTTGATATGTATGCCAAAGCTGGCAAAGTCCATGATGCTCGAGATGTTTTTGAACGCCTGCCAGAAAGAGATGTTGTCTCTTGTACTGCTATAATCTCAGGCTACGCTCAACAGGGACTAGATGAAGAGGCACTAGAGCTTTTCCGCAAGTTACAAGCAGAGGGAATGTCTTCCAACTATGTTACATATGCTAGTGTATTAACGGCCTTATCAGGATTTGCTGCAGTGGAACTAGGTAGACAATTGCATGCCCATATTATTCGATTGGAACTACCCTTCTACACGGTGCTTCAGAATTCTCTTGTTGATATGTACTCGAAGTGTGGAAACCTCGCTTATTCAAGGAGGGTATTCAATCAAATCTCTGAAAAAACTGTGAGCTCCTGGAATGCCATGCTTGTTGGATACAGTAAACATGGGATGGGAAAAGAGGTAGTTGAGCTCTTTGAAATGATGAGAGAAGAAAACAAGATCAAGCCTGATGGGATCACTCTTTTGGCTGTGTTATCTGGTTGCAGCCATGGAGGAATGGAGGATAAAGGTGTACAGATTTTCAACGAAATAAGTATTGGCAAAGACAGGGCCAAGGTTAGCATTGAGCACTACGGTTGTGTGGTTGATTTGCTAAGTCGAGCTGGCCAAGTAGAAAGGGCCTTTCAATTCATCAGAGAGATGCCTTTTCCACCAACTGCTGCAATTCTGGGTTCACTTTTAGGTGCTTGCTGGGCTCACCTGTGTGTTGATATTGGTGAAATTGTAGCCAAACAACTTTTGGAGATAGAGCCAGAAAATGCTGGAACTTATGTGATCCTCTCGAACTTGTATGCATCGGCAGGAAGGTGGGAAGATGCAAGAAGTGTAAGAGAGATGGTAAACGAACTGGCCATTGTAAAGGAATCCGGAAAGAGCTGGATTGGTCCTGATCTTATCCATAAAACGGAAAAGGATATTGCAAAACATAGTGGAATTAGCAGTAAGGATCAGGTAAGGTACTTATATTCCTGACTTTAGGCTGTCTGTCTTGTTTGATATGGATGTGAAAAAACATACCCAGTAAAATCCTTTGATATGGACGTGAAGTGAAGAAAAAAAGAAAATGCTGCTAGGACAACTAGCTTTGGCTTTTGAACTACTTTGCATATCCTTAGAAGGCATATTCAAGTGAAAATCCATGGACTCTGTGCTGGTTGTCGGAGCTGCTCCATGTGCCCCAAGGTAGAGCTGTGAAGGAGAACCATTTGCAAGAGCAGCTCAGTGTGATGAGTTACTGGGTAATTTCATATGGAGATCACTGGTAAAAGAATTCCAGTCTCGCTGAATTTTATGCCCAATGGGAGGATGGGATAAAACATATCATCAGGGAAGGCAACGGGGCGGTGCAGGTTAAAGCCTTTGTGTGGCGAGGTGGGGAAGTATGTATGCAGTGCGGCGCGTGGGCGGTGCGGGTTTAAACAATTTTCTTAAAATCAGAGAGGGCAAAGCAGTTGCGGGTTAAGGCCCCTTTCTTTTGAACTAAACATCTAAACCTACTCCCTTCTCGGTTTCTCTGGTCTCCGTACATTTTTGCCTGCTACAGCTGCACCAGTCTCGACTCTCACAGTCTCATTCTCTCTCTGCTCTCTGGTTTTTCCGTCCCTTTTTGACTTTGGGCTCACCATCTCGCTGTCTTGCCGGTAATAGTCTAACCCTACTACTTGTTTCTTATTTTTCCTATTGTTTTACTGAAATTTTTCTTGGTTGTGATCCGAATCTAACTTGTTGGAACCCAAAATTGTTTCTGATGATAGATGTTAGGCTTTCATCATCTGGGATCGCTTTTGTTTCCCTTTAATTTTTAGGGTTAAACCATTAAATTAGTTATACTTGCATTCACTACCATGAACATACACAAAATGCAAGCAACAAACATACAACCAAATAATTGTTGAGCAGAAGCTGAAGTTGGCTGCTACAAACTTGAAGCTGATCTTGTATTTGTCTCGGGAACGAATTTGGAACTGCATTTTTTGATTTCTTGTTGACTGTCATAACTCAATTATTTTTAATTTTTTGATTTCCAAGAAAGTTACATTTTTCTGGATTTACATAGATTGTTAATTTGATTGTCATTATTGAGTGTATTGATCCAGACTCCACTTGTGGGATTACACTGGATATGTTGTTGTTATTGAATGTATTTGGATCAGAGGTTGTGTCGAAGTTCGGTATTTGGTTGAACGGGGGTTGTTAATTTGATTCTCGTTATTAAATTCCCTTTTCTTGTGTTTTTTGCGTTTATAGATAAGTACGGAGTCTCAAGATGAAGAAAACTCATGGTTTCAGCTTCCTAGTACCTTTCTCATAAAGTTATTGGAACTAAAAATAGAAAATTGACTTCTAAAGCACAACATTTTAGACATGTGATGATTGATGGTGTTTGCTTTTTTGATAGTATTGTAATATTAGAATCTAGACAACTAGGAAAAGTGGGACAAGCTCTATATTAGAACATATTGCTAGATGTCCCAGTAAGCCACATAACTTGGATAGTAAGGATGGTTCAGGGGATGAACTTAAGCATTCTAGTGCTAAAGTTTTGTTCTCTATTTGATGAACTTGTTTTTGTTTGTAATTGCTGAACTTAAGCATTCTAGTGCTGAAGTTTTGTTCTTTATTTGCTGAACTTAGTGCTTAAGTTTTTTTTTGTTATGGATAAGCTTTTTCAAAAACATAAAAGGAAGAACAAGTCTATTTCCATTATTGTCGTTTATTTTCCTTATTTTAATTGAGTTCATTACAAAATATTATCTTCAATGTCTGCTAGATTAATCAGTAATTAATCACCTTTTTTTTCTATTGTTCTGGGCTTGTGGAAGCTGCGAACTTGGGGGTTTCATGGTTTTCTTTTTTTGTCTGTTGTCATCTTTGTTTTGTCGCTTGGATTCTTTATACCTTTCATAAAATGTGAAATTTCCCCAGGGTGATAGTATTGGTCCCTTGATTTCTGTACCCAATTAGTATTAAGCTTAGCCATAGAAGAAGAAGAAGAAAACGAAGGAGGAGAAAGGGGCTAAAGTTGTTTAAAAACTGGGTGCAAGTTAAAACTTTTTTAAAAAATGGGTATAAATTAAATGGGGGCGACCAAATAGGGCCGCCCGTGTACTGGAACTCTATCATAATATACTGGAGTTCCAGTATACTATGTTCGAAGTTCACATGTAAAAAATTTAAACCCCAGTATATTATGTTGGAATATTTTCCGGATTTTGAACAGTATTTTTGTTCAGATTTATCTTTATATTAGAAGTGGCTAAATTTCGATTACTTTTGAATATTTTTCAATTACCACTTGTAAATTTAGTTATTTTTGAATTTCACCCCAATTTTGGCCCCTTCATTTGCTTGCTGCTTTCAGGATGGAGCATATAATAAGTGAAGTAATAATAGTTAAGTGTTTGCTAAAAAGATTGAGGCACACGTCTGACCTGATGACCATGTGATGGTTTCTTAATCCATAATTATGTTTTGCTTAATTAAGCAAGTATTCAAATGGGATCAATCTTAGCGTATTACTTTATTGTGTACCCTATTTATTTAGACATATCTGCCTGTCCAATATTATATACTATTGTTTGGTCTGATAATTTTATATTGTTAGTGTATACAAATTACACTTTTTTCCTGTATGTAATTGTATTCTCAAATATATTGTCTGGTTTGATAATTTTATACGGTTAGTAATATTAGTGACCATCGTGTGCTTGGATAATCTTTAAGAAATTGTTTTATATTATTTGAAATCAACAATTTAATTTTAACAAACTTTTTTTGGGGGGGTTGAGAATTGAAATTGTTTTCTTGGACTTCTCATGTTATGACTTTTGGAAACCAAAATCTATTTTTTAAGCTAAATTATTTGTTTTTTTTTTTTACCCTTGAGAATGAAAGTTGTTCCCCTGGTTTTTCTCATGTTATTTAATTCTATTGGGGTTAGTGGTGGAAGTTTCGTTAAAGACCAGACACTATGGGATTAGTCAGACCCGAGAATTAGACTTGAAATATGGTTCAGATTTGTTAAATCCACATATGCTGTCGGTGCAATAAATAATAAAGACAAGCAAGCAAATGGCATTATTGGACTAGTGTATTAAGTATTCGTTAATCATGGGATTGGAATGCTCAAGAGTTAACCAAAGCAATGATTAATGTGGCACTATTTTGGGACAGCCAAAATCCTACTTTTAAGAGAGCTTTTTACTACATTAGGTCCTCTAATTTGGATATAAATATAAATTTACTCCACGGGATTGGTGTCTAGTGAAGCCTAACTAATTTTGAAGCGTTTATTAGCATGTGATAAAGGATTCTTTTTTTTTTTCAAAAAGATTTAGGGCCATGACTGTTACACTCTACAAATCCTTTTATTTTCGTGAAGTGTACTATGTATCCAGTTATTCATGAATAATTTATTATACGGCAAAGGGCTAAATATATTCTTGTACTATAAGAAAAATTTAAATATATTATTTATTACATTTTGGGTCCAAATATACCCCTTTTGTAATACCATTGATTCAAATATACCCCCTTCTGTTAAGTTTATCTACGGTGGACATCCAATATCCTACATGACACTGACATTTGATTAGGTGGATGTCACGTAGCATGCCACCTCAGCGCCCCTAATCCATATATAAAAGACTAAAATTTGAAATACAATATTTTTTATGGTAGTGATAATGGCGGCAATAGTGGTGGAGGGGCAGAAAATTTTAGTGGTGGAGAAAAAATAGAAGAAAGGAGTAAAATGGGTTAGGGGCGCTGAGGTGCCAAGCCATGTGGCTCCACCTCATCAAATGTCAGTGCCACATAAGATTGGATTCCACTTTAGACAAACTTAACGGAAAAAGGATATATTTAAACCAATAGTATAACGCTAAGGAAATATTTGGACTCAAAGTATAATAAGGGGTATATTAAATCTTTTCTGATAGTATACAAATATATTTGACCCTTTTCCGTTTGTTATATGTCAAATCTGAATAACGAGTTTAATGAGATTATTGATACATAGTATGCTTCTTTCATGGATTTTAATTGTTTTAATATTCTTTCAAACTTATCTTTTATTTCAATTCAAAAGTCTCACTTAAATAAAATTAGATTATTTCTAAAAGTAAGCTTGTTCCTTGCAATTAGAGGTGTGCATAAGTCGGGTTGGTTCGGATTTTCTAATTACCAAACCAAACCAATTGTATCAGGTTATTTTTCACGACCCAAAATTTAACCCGTCATGATAGCGCCTATCGAGGTACTAAGCAAGCCGACGTTTCCAAAACACTTTCAATATTTAACAGAAATGAATTTAAGACCTTTAAAATAACAGGAGTTTTTCATAAAAACGGGTAAAACCTAAAACATAAGTGCGAAAAAATAGCCCGACATTGGGTATCACTAAGTCATGAGCAAACTAAATAACCAGTCTAAGAAATAGTGTCTACTATAGTCTGTGTCAATACAAATAGAGAAGAAGTCAAGGAGGGAGAAAAGGACTGTGAACGCCGGGCAGCTACCTCATAAATCTCCGACAATCAATCGAGCACGAGATCAACGCCCACCGTGTCCGAAAATACCTGGATCTGCACATGAAGTGCAAGGTGTAGCGTGAGTACAACCAACCCAGTAAGAAACAATAATAAATAAGGAACTGAAAGATAGTGATGAGCTACACAGTTATAGTTCATTTTCAATAATCTCAGTAAGGAATAGCATGCTTTCAAATCCGACAGTTTGAGTCAAATCAGTTTTGTATAGTTTTAAGTTCAAGTAAAACCAGATATAAAATCTTCCCGGATTTCAAAGCAATGATAGCTAGCAACTAAGTGCAACAACAAATGAAAGCAAATACAACCTCTCAACAATCACTCAACTCTTCTCAACAACTCAATCACTCGGCTCTCAGCCCTCAGCACTCACACTCAATAGGTACCTACGCTCACTGGGGGTGTACAGACTCCGAAGAGACTCCTTCATCCCAAGCACTATATCGCTGCGTCGTGCAACCCGATCCATAATATATAATAGCCATAAGGCTCATTGCGGCATGCAACACAATCCACATATATATATATATATATATATATATATATATATATATATATATATATATATATATATATATAGCTCTAAGGCTCGTTGCAGCGTGATACCCGATCCATATACAAACAGCCCTCAAGCTCATTGCGGCGTGCAACCCGATCCATATACATACAACCCTCGCGCTCGTTGTGGTGTGCAACCCGATCCATATATACACACATAGCTCACAGCTCGGCACTCAGGCCCTATCTCAGTCACCAACCTCTCCAGTCCCCGGGCTCTCAGAAATCATATAAATCAGCCCTAACAGAGATAATAACATGTATCAACAAGGAACAAGAAGAAATGGAGGTATGATACGCAAGAAAAATCATAGCTGAGTACAAGACAGCAAATAGCAGCTAATTCAACAAGTACATGACCTCTACGGGTCCCAACAATGACATCATATAGCCTAAGAATGATTTCTAACATGGGTTTCAGTCAAATTTCTATAACACTAGGAGAACATATATCTAACAACAAGTTATTCAACTTTACAGTCCCACGTGACGGACCAAGTCACAATCCCCACGGTGCACGCCTACACACCCATCACCTAGCATGTGCGTTACCTCCATAGTAATCACATAGCACAACATCCAGGGTTTTATATCCTCAAGACAAGATTTAAAACAGTTACTTACCTCAATCCGAGCAAAATGCTACTCTAAAATGCCTTTGCCTCACGAGTCGGCTTCCGAATGTCCTGAATTTATCCACAAGTAGTACTATACAATCAATATAGGCTAAAGGAATCAATTCCACAAAAAAAATACTAAATTATAGCCAAAAATCCAAAATTCGCCCGAACCCAGCCCCCGGGCTCACGTCTAGAAATCTGACAAAAGTCACAAAACCCGAAAGCCGATTCACTCGGGAGTCTAATCATACTAAGTTTACTCAAATCCGATAACAAAATCCCATTCAAAACCTCAAAAATCTAACTCAAGAACACTTCCTTTTTTTCCAATTTTTCATCCCAAATCACAAATTAAATGTTGAAATTAAAGACATAATCATGGGATTTAGCCAAAACCAAGTAAGAATCACTTACCCCAATCAACTCCACGAAAATCCCTTTAAGAATCGCCCAAATCCGTGGTCTCTAGCTCAAAATATGAAAAATGGGTTCAACCCCTCGTTTTTTAAATTAGATATTGTAGCCTACATTTCCTTCTTCGCGAATGCGACTGTCCTCTCACGTTCGCATAGACCAATACGCCTGCCCCTCAACTTAACACTACGCGAATGCATCCACAGCTTTGTGAACGAGTCCATAGCTTCGCGAATGTGGAGCTTTACTAGCTCTACTCATCGCGAACGCGACCCCTGGTCCGCAAACGCATAGACCAATGACGTGGGGTCCCCAGCTGCCTCAATAACTCTTCGCGAATGCGACCCCTCTCCCACGTTTGTGATGCACACTCTGACCATACCTTTGCGTTCGCATTCTCTTCTTCGCGAACGCGAAGAACAAAATCTTCCCGGCTCACATTTACCCTTCGCAAACGCGAGGCTCCTCTCGCAAACGCTTAAGAGGAAACTAGATGAAAAACATCAGCAGCTATCAGCCATCAACCAAAGTCCAAAAATGATCCGTTAACCACCCAAAACTCACCCGAGACCCCCGAGACCTCAACCAAAGACACCAACAAGTCCCAAAACATCATATGAACTTAGTTGAATCCTCAAATCACCTCAAACGATATGAAAAACACAAATTACACACGGATTCAAGTCAATGAACTTCGAATTTTCCAAATTCTACAAACGACGCTGAAACCTATCAAATTACGTCCGACTGACCTCAAATTTTGCACTCAAGTCATAACTAACACCATGAACCTACCTCAACTTCTGAAAATCCAATCCGACCCCGATATCAAAAAGTCCACTCCCGGTTAAACTTTCCAAAATTCTAACTTCCGTCAATTCAAGCCTAATTCTACTACGGGCCTCCAAGTCACAATCTGGACGTGCTCCTAAGTCCAAAATCACCTAACGTAGCTAACGAAATCATCAAAAATTCAAATTCGAGGTCGTTTACATATAATTCAACATCTGGTCAACTTTTCCAACTTAAGTTTTCAATGAAGAGACTAAGTGTCTCAATTCATTCTAAAATCACTCCGGTCCCGAACCAACTAACCCAATAAGTCATTATACAGATGTAGAACACAAAAGAAGCAGAAAATAGGGGAACGAGACTATAACTCTCGAAACGACCGGCCGGGTCGTTACATCCTTCCCCTCTTAAACAAACGTTCGTCATTGAACGGGTCTAGAAACATACCTGGAGCCATAGATAGGTGTGGATATCTGCTCTGCGTCTCCTGCTCGGTCTCTCAAGTAGCCTCCTCCACGGTCCGACCTCTCCACTGCACTTTCACTAAAGTTATATCCTTTGATCTCAACTTTCGAACCTGCGGCTCCAAAATAGCCATCGGCTCCATCTCATAAGTCAAATCACCATCCAACTGAACCGTGGTGAAATCCAAAACATGAGACGGATTGCCGATGTACTTCCGGAGCATAAAAACATGAAATACTGGATGCACACTCGACAAGCTAGGTGGCAAGGCAAGCTTGTAAGCCACTTCCCCGATCCTCTGAAGTACCTTAAAAGGCCCAATAAACCGAGGGCTCAACTTCCCCTTCTTCCCGAATCTCATATCACCCTTCATGGGTGAAACCTTCAGCAGAACCTTCTCACCATATAAGACACATCACGGACCTTCTTAACTCTTCTATCTTGACTGCGCCGTGCGAAGTCGCTCCTGAATCAATTTGACCTTGTCCAAAGCATCCTAAACCAAGTCAGTACCCTATGATTAGCCTCGCCCGACTCAAACCAACCCACCAAAGATCTACACCGCCTCCCATATAAAGCCTTATACGGAGCCATCTGAATATCGACTGATAAATGTTGTTGTAAGCAAACTCCGCGAGCGGAAACAACTGGTCCCATGAACCACCAAAATCAATAACACAAATGCGTAGCATGTCCTCCAGTATCTGAATAGTGCGCTCGGACTGTCCGTCCGTCTGAGGGTGAAATGTTGTGCTCAACTCAACCTGAGTGCCCAACTCTCGCTGCACAACTCTCCAAAATTGCGATGTAAACTGCGTGCCTCTATCTGAAGTGATGGAAACTGGCACACCGTGGAGGCGAACAATCTCTCTGAGGTAAATCTCAGCCAACCGATCTGAAGAATAAGTAGTACCCATTAGAATGAAGTGCGCGGACTTGGTCAGCCGATCCATAATCATCCAAATAACATCGAACTTCCTCGAAGTCCGTGGGAGCCCAACTACGAAATCCATGGTGATCCGCTCCCACTTCCACTCCGAAATCTCTATCCTTTGAAGCAAGCCGCCCGGTCTCTAATGCTCATATGTTACCTGCTGACAGTTGAGATACCGAGCTACAAACCTAACTATATCTTTTTTCATTCTCCTCCACCAATAGTACTGTCTCAAATCCTGGTACATCTTCGCAGCACCCGAATGGATGGAATACCGCGAGCTGTGGGCCTCCTAAAGAATCAACTCCCGTAGCCTATCTACATTGGTCACACATATCCGGCCCTGCATCCTCAACACCCCATCATCACCAATAGTCACATCTCTGGAATCACCGTACTGAACCATGTCCTTGAAGACAAGCAAATGAAGATCATCATACTGGAGCTCTCTATGCAATCAAATAAGGAAGACCGAGAAACCGCACAAGCTAGAACCTGACTGGGCTCCGAAATGTCCAATCTCACGAACTGGTTGTCCAAGGCCTGAACATCGACTGTAAGAGATCTCTGACCAACAGGAATGAATGCAAGACTGCCCGTACTCATTGCCTTTCTACTCAAGGCATCGGCCACCACATTGGCCTTCCCCAGATGATACAGAATAGTATTATCATAGTCCTTTAGCAGCTCTAACCATATCCACTGCCTCAAATTGAGATCCTTCTATTTGAACAAGTGCTGGAGACTATGATGATCAGTAAATACCTCACAAGACACACCATAGAGATAGTGCCCCCAAATCTTCAATGCATGAACAATGGTAGCCAACTCTAAATCATGAACATGGTAGTTTTTCTCATGAGGCTTCAACTGGTGCGAAGCATAAGCAATCACTCTACCCTCCTACATAAAAACACACCCAATACCGATCTGAGAAGGATCACAATATACTATATAAGAACCAGAAGCTAATGGTAGAACTAGAACAAGAGCTGTGGTCAAGGCAGTCTTGAGCTTCTGAAAGCTCTGCTCACACTCATCCAACCACCTGAAAAGAGCACCCTTTTGGGTCAATTTGGTCAAGGGCGATGCAATAGATGAGAAAACTTGAACGAACCGACGGTAATAACCAACCAAACCAAGAAAGCTCTGAATCTCTATTGCTGAGGACGGTTTGGGCCAACTTTGAACCGCCTCTATCTTCTTCTGATTTTCCTGAATACCCTTACTGGACACCACGTGCCCCAAGAATACCACTGAACTAAGCCAAAACTCACACTTAGAGAACTTAGCATAAAGCTTCTCCTCTCTCAACCTCTGCAACACAATCCACAAATGCTGAGCATGCTCTTCCTGGCTACGAGAGAACACCAGGATATCATAAATGAACACAATAACAAGTGAGTCGAGATAAGGCTAAAACACATTGTTCATCAAATGCATGAATGTTGCTGGGGCGTTGGTCAGCCCGAAAGACATCACAAGGAACTCATAATGACCATAACGGGTCTTGAAAGCTGTCTTAAGGATATTCGAGTCCTGAATCTTCAACTAGGGATACCCTTACCTCAAATCAATCTTGGAGAACACCGTCAAATAGATCATCAATACGCGGCAGAGGATACTTGTTCTTGATTGTGATTTTGTTCAACTGCCTATAATCGATGCACATTCTCATAGTAACCATCCTTCTTCTTCACAAACAGAACGGTGTACCCCAAGGTGACACACTAGGCCTAATAAACCCCTTCTCAAGGAGTTCCTGAAGTTGCTCCTTCAACTCCTTCAACTCAGTCGATGCCATACGGTACGGAGGAATAAAAATGGGCTGAGTGCCCGGCACCAAGTCAATGCCAAAGTTAATATCTCTATCGGGCGGCATGCCCGACAGGTCTGCAGGAAATATATTCGAAAAATCTCGCACCACTGGAATAGAATCAATAGTAGGGGTCTCGGCACTAACATCCCTCACAAAGGCCAAATAAGATGAACAACCCTTCCCAAGCATTCGCTGGGCCTTCAAGTATGAAATCACTCAACTAGGAACATAGTCTAAAGAACCTCGCCACTCAATCTGTGGCAACCCCGACATCTCCAACGTCACCGTCTTAGCGTGACAGTCCAAAATAGCATGGCATGGAGACAACCAATCCATACCCAATATCACATCGAAATCAACCATACTAAGCAGCAAGAGATCAACTCTTGTCTCCAATCCCCCAATAGTCACTACACACGATCGATACACACGGTCCACAATAATAGTATCGCCCACCAGCGTAGATATATGAACAACTGAAGCTAAAGACTTACAGGACATATCCAGATAATGAGCAGAATACGATGATACATATGAATAGGTGGAACCAGGGTCAAATAATACAGGAGCATCTCGGTGACATACTGAGAGAATACCTGTGATCACTGTATCCTAAGAAATTGCATCTGGACTAGCAAGGAGTGCATAGAAACGAGCTTGATTTCCACCTGATCGGCCTACCCATCTAGGGCAACCCCTAGTTGACTGAGCTCCACCTCGAGCCGACTGGGCGGGTGGTGAAGTAACTGGTGTTGAAGCTCTGCTGAGCTGGACCTCCCACTAGGCGGGGACACTGTCTCCTGATATGACCAAACTCTCCACACTCATAGCAACTCCCCGATACTGGTGGTGGGGACTGAAGGGAGCCCCGAGCACCGGGATAATTGGTAAAAGGACCTGGCATGGATGATCTGAACCGATGGAGCACGGTACGAACTTTGAGCTGGAAGGGCACTGAGAGATGAGTGACCCTACTGAGAACTGTGGGAACCATGGCCAGATGATGCACCACGGTGAAATAGACGGGCCGTCTGAGCATGCCTATAGGGACGACCCCTGTCGTGGTGGAACTGACCTCCAGAAGGAGAACCACCAAAACTACCTGATCCACAAAACCTCTTGGCCTCCCTCTCAACCCGCTCCTGGCAGTGGACCGACTCTATCTCTCGACCAATGTCAACAACCTTATCAAAAGTAGCACCAGACACCCTCTCTCTAGCCCGCAGCTGCAATGTGAGGCCATCAATGAACCTCCTGATCCTCTCCCTATCCGTGGGAACTAGCCAAAACGCATGACGAGCCAACTAAAAAAATTTAGTCTCATACTGCATCACAGTCATATCATCCTGACACAACTGCTCAAACTATCTGCTTAGATCCTCTCTACGAGACTGTGGAACATACTTCTCTAAGAAGATAACAGAGAACTCCTGCCATGTAAGTGGTACTACACTGACCGACCTATGCCTATCATAAGCCTCCCACTAGGTAAAGGCAGCTCCGGTGAACTAATAGTAGTGAACAAGACCCTACTGTTCTCCAGAATACCTACTGTACGGAGGATCCTCTGAGATCTGTCTAAGAAACCATGGGCATCCTCCGACTCTGCCCCGCTGAAAGATAGAGGTCGAAGTCTACTAAACCTCTCTAGTCTCCGTTGCTTATCATCAGTCATAGTAGGAACCACATGGGCCTGAGAAGTTGCCACCGGCTGGGTTGGTAGTGCCCCCGGTGTCTGGAGTCCCTGCATCACCTACTCGGGTGTACGGGCGGAGGGAGTCTGAGTACCTTCCCCGGCCTGAGAAGTGGCTGCTGCAGCCAGAATAGAGACCGCCTGAGCAAGACTGGTACATACAGTCAAAATCTGAGCTAAGGCCTCCTGAAGGCCTGGAATCACAATGGGCATAGCTGGTGCCTGATCTAGTCCCACTGGTGCATCCACAACTGGGACCTGATCCTGAACTGGGGATCCTGGTGGATCTGCAGGTGCTGCCCTGGCTATTGTGCGAGCTGCACCTTTTCCCCTACTGCGGCCTCTACCGCGACCTCGGCCTCTCGCGGCCCTGACATGTGGTACTGGTGGCCGTCCGTCCTTCCCAGTAGTACGTGTCCTCACCATCTGTGAGAGAATAGAATTATAGAAACATAGTTACTAGAATCAACAGATTCGCACGACAAGAATTCAAAAATGTGAAGTTTCCTAAGGGTCATGCAGCCTCTCGAAGATAAGTACAGACGTCTCCGTACCGATCTGCAAGACTCTACTAAACTCGCTCATGACTCGTAAGACCTATGTAACCTAGGCTCTAATACCAACTTGTCACCACCCAACGCCTAAACTGTTGTGATAGCGGCTATCGAGGTACTAGGCAAGTCAACGTTTCCAAAACACTTTCAATATTTAACAGAAATGAATTTAAGGCTGTTACACCCTATTTTTTTGTACACGAAAGTACACCATAAGTAAATTGATGAAAGCTCGGAAATGAGATATTACATCCTGCAATTTTCGTACATTAAAGTTCTGTCGTAAGTTAATCGATCTAAGTTCGGGAATGAGGTTATTTTAAGATTATAAGCATTTTATGCTATTTCAAACAAGTAATGAGTAAATTCGTGAAGGTAAGAAGGTAAGCAAATTGAAGAAAATGAATTTCGTCGAGGTTTGGCATTTTGGAATAAAATACCGCCCGAGCTAAAATACCCGGTATTTATGGACTAGTACCATACAAGGTACCACATGGCCATGATAGTAAGGTGTGTAAGGTGTGTTAAAAATAAATAGTATTTTAAATAATTTGAGATAATTCTTAATTATGTGGGTAATTGGGTAATTACCGGATAACAAAATATTACCTATTAACTAATAAGTTTGGGATAAGATTAGAACCCCACCCCCACGTGGCAGCTTTTGCCATGACATATTATGACTCTTACATTTATTAGATAGGTGGAATGAATCCAAAATGAGTCTTTGAGAAAGAAGGGGCGGTGGCAGTACTTAAAATCAAGGAAATATAAGTGTTATATCTCTTTCCTTCCATTCACTTTACGGAAGACATACTTATAACACTCACACATTATTTTGGTGTGAAGAAAGAACAAAAAAACATTCAGATTCCCTTAGTTAAGGATAAATCTTTGGAAATTCATGCAAAAAATTATCCAAGTTTGAATGATTCATCTACGACCTTCTCGAGCTCTTACGAGCAATTAAGTATGTTAAGGATATCCCTTCTTTCTTTTGGCATGATCCATACGATACAAACGAAACGAGAAAATGCACAACTTCCATAAATGACTCTATTCATAGAAGTATTAGAGGTGCCTATGTTCTTGAATTTCCACGTGTCCTATTATTTTATCATCTGTTCATGGATGTCAGAAAAAATACGTAAGTTGAAAAAGGTTTATTTCATGATATTAATCAAAGGCATAATGGTCTTATAACATTCCAAGAGATTTTATTAACGTACTTCTCATGCATTGCATTCATGTACATTGATGCATGACCAGATGGCGTTATATACACGTATATATGTATATGGGATATGGGAAAAGGTTACGGCTTTATATACGCACCACCACCTGATCAGCTGGTATACATTGATGATTTGCCCACACTGGCCGAGATGATATGATGGGATGCCCTCAGAGGCTTGATGATGTTATGAACGCATATACCTATTCATGGGCATGACATTTATACTCATATACATCACATTATAAAAATAAAATGATTCACAGAGCTATGCAAACGTACATGTCGAGTCTTTTACTCCATGTTTCTCTCATGTCTATTATTTATTGATTTTCATTCCTTACATACACGGAATACTATTTGTACTGACGTCCCTTTTGCCTGGGGACGCTTGATCGCTGCCAACTCTGCACCACTAAAGAGTAGCGAGAGAGGGTCGCAATAGCTTTTACCCGATTTGTGGGTCGGGATCGAATTCCTCAGAGAGCTAGTATTGGAGCTGGGTATCTATCTAAAATAGAATTGTGTAATTGTTCCAAATGTCACTTCCATACATTCTTGGGTTTTCTATTATAAACTACTATTATCAAACTACAATTTAAGATTGAAACTAGATTATGCTAAGAGATGATTGCTAAAAGTTGTATCTAATGGATAAAGGGGCACTAGGGTAGTGACTTTCACCTAGGTGGGCAATCGGCGGGTAATTGCTTCTAAGGCTCGATTGACATGCTTGGGGAAATATACTATAAACGTTGCACGATTTTACCCACTCTCACACCTCTCGGTAGAGAGAGTGATTTTGCCTAATTGACTCTCTCGAGACCAAATGGGTAGGCAAATTTGCTCAAACAACGAGGGTTCAAGTCGGGTAATTACTCTCTCGAGGTTTAACCCTTTAATTGGGACTATCAATTCTCTTGAGTCCATCCCAATTCCTTGTTGGGTCAATTTTGGAGACTTAGGCTCTCTTTCTCAAGAAGAGCCAAGTCAACTTAGCACAAACCAGTGTTTGCGACCACCAATTCATAAATTAAACCATAAAATTGGCCCAAATAACAAACACCCATAGTCAATCTAGCCCTAAATCACAATACCCATCAATTATCCACACTAGGGTTGAGCCACAACCCTAGCTAAGGGGTCTAGCTACTCATGCTTGAAGATAAAAACTGAGAAATGGATGAAGAAGAAGACATAATATTAAATTACTAAAGTAAATACAAAGATTCAATTGCTAAAACTAAGTAAAAGTGCCCAAAATTGCTACAAAATAGCTTCTCACGAGCGCAGCTTAAGTCTGGAAATGTCTGATACCCTAAAATGAAAAAAGGTTCTATTTATACTAAGCTGGAAAAACTGGATAAAATTGCCCCTGCGGGGTCAATGCGGGCCGCACAAAATGGACAGCGGCCGCACTAGGATCTTGGACTTGAAATCTTGGCTCTCTGAACTCAGGCTCCGCGGACCGCACAGAATGGATCGCGGCCTCAGATGTTTCTAATGCGGTCCGCACAAACATGATCACGGGCCGCGCTGGCTTGAACCTTGGCAAATTACATCTCTGATCTTCTCTTCTGCGGACCGCACATAATGGTAGTGCGGCCGCGGAGCCTTCAATGCAGATCGCACAATCTCTACTGCGGCCGCACTGCTTTGACACTTGATTTACCAGTCTCCGAATCTCCCTAGTGTGGACCGCACAGAATGGACTGCGGCCGCACTAGGTTTGATGCCTTAAAATCCAATCTCTGAATCCCCCTAGTGCGGACCGAAAAGAATGGACTGCGGCCGCACTAGGCTAGTTTGTCCTGAGTTGTCTTGTCTTTGATACTTGTGCATGTTTCACTCCTTTTGAGCCGATCTTTGACATCTCGTCACTTTGTTGATTAAACCTGCAATCAAACACAACTTGTGAGCCTTTTGGGACTCTTTTGTAAGAATTTATAATCAAAGCGCAAGCAAGAAGGAGCATGAAACACGTCAAAATCCCTAGTTATCAACGCTCCATTTCATGCCCACAGGTACCGATAGACTGGTCGAGAGCCCTTCAAATGGGCTATCAGCTTAGCGGAAGATGTTGGTGCGCTCCATTTACTTCGGAGTTGCTTGTTTGGTTAGTATGAATTAGACGTGTTTTGTTTTGTATGGAGGGACTCAATCCCGACCTTTATGAAAATTATGTATTCTTAGAGGCTTGTAGACAAGGCCTATGTTCAATGTACGAGTGGTTATTTTGGTCTTATAGGCACGTATGTCTTATGTATAAGTTGGTATCACATATTGTATTCTACTTATCTCACGGCAGCCTTCTGGTTCAGTTATCTATGATAGTATAACAAGATATGTTATGTTGGTACTCGGTTGAATAAGGTACCGGGTGCCCGTCGCGGCCCATCGGTTTGGGTGGTGACAAAGACCTTTAAAATAATCAGAGTTTTTCATAAAAACGGGTAAAACCCAAAACGTAAATGCAGGAAAATAGCCCGACATCAGGGTATCAATAAGTCATGAGAAAACTAAACAAGTAGTCAAAGAAATAGTGTCTACAATTGTCGTCAATACAAATAGAAGAGAAGTCAAGGAGGGAGAAACAATGACTGTGAACGTCGGGCAGCTACCTCGTATATCTCCGATAATAAACCGAGCACGAGATCGATGCCCATTATGTCCGAAAACACCTGGATATGCACTTGAAGTACAGGTGTAGCCTGAGTACAACCAACCCAATAAGTAACAATAATAAATAAGGAACTAAAAGATAGTGACGAGCTACACAGTTATAGTACATTTTCAATAATCGCAGTAAGGAATAGACATGCTTTAAAATCTGGCAGTTTGAGTCAAATCAGTTTTATACAGTTTCTAGTTCAACTAAAATCGGACATAAAATCTTCCCGAATTTCAAAACAATGATAGCTAACAACTAAGTGCAACAACAAATGAAAGCAAGTACAGCCTCTCAGGGCAACAGTCTCTCAACTCTTCTCAACAACTCAATCACTCCGCTCTCAGCACTCACACTCAATAGGTACCTCCGCTCATCGGGGTGTACAGACTCCGGAGGGGCTCCTTCAGCCCAAGCACTATATTGCTGCGACGTGCAGACCGATCCATAATATATAAATAGCCATAAGGCTAGTTGTGGCATGCAATCCGATCCACATATATATATATATATATATATATAGCCCTAAGGCTCGTTGTGGCGTGCAACCCGATCCATATACATACAACCCTAACGTTCGTTGCGGCATGCAACCCGATCCATATGTACACACATAGCTCACAACTCGGCACTCAGGCCCTATCTCGGTCACCAACCTCTCCAGTCCCTCGGGCTCTTAGAAATCATATAAATTAGCCCAAACAGAAATAAGAACATGTATCAACAAGGAACAAGAAGAGATGGAGGTATGATATGCAAGAAAAATCATGACTGAGTACAAGACAACAAATAGCAGCTAATTCAACAAGTACACGACCTTTGCGGGTCCCAACAATGACATCATATAGCCTAAGCATGATTCTAACATGGGTTTCAATCAAATTTCTATAACACTGGGAGAACATATAGCTAATAATAAGATAACTTTACAGTCCCTCAGGACGGACCAAGTCACAATTCCCACGGTGCACGCCCACACGCCGGTCACCTCCAAAGTAATCACATAGCACAACATCCGAGGTTTCATACCCTCAAGACCAGAATTAAAATTGTTACTTACCTCAATCCGAGCAAAACACTACTCCAAAATGCCTTTGCCTCGCGAGTGGGCCTCTGAATATCCCGAATCTGGCCACAAGTAGTACAATACAATCAATATAGGCTAAAGGAATCAATTCCATACGAAAAGTACTAAATTATAGCCAATAATCTGAAATCGGCCCGAACCCGTCCCCCGGGCCCACATCTCGAAATCCGACAAAAGTCACAAAATCCAAAAGCCCATTCATTCACGAGTCTAACCATACAAAATTTTAAAAAATCCGATAACAAAATCCCATTCAAAACCTCAAAAATCTAACTCAAGAACACTTCCCTTTTTCCCCTAAATTTTTACCCCAAATCACAAATTAAATGTTAAAATTAAAGACATAATCATGGGATTTAGCCAAAATCAAGTAAGAATCACTTACCCCAATCAACTCCACGAGAATTCCTTCAAGAATCGCCCATATCCATGGTCTCTAGCTCAAAATATGAAAAATGTGTTCAAACCCTCATTTTTTAAATTAAATACTGTAGCCCAGATTTCCTTCTTCGCGAACGCGACCGTCCACTCGCATTCGCGTAGACCAACACGCCCGCCCCTCAACTTAACACTACGCGAACGCATCCACAGCTTCGCGACTGCACAGCTTTACTAGCTCTACTCATTGCAAACGCGACCCCTACTCTGCGAACGTATAGACCAATGACCTGGGGTCCCCAGCTGCCTCAATAACTCTTTACGAACGCGACTCCTCTCACGTGTTTGCGATGGGCACTCAGACCATACCTTCGCGTTCGCATCGTCTTCTTCGCGAACACGAAGAACAAACTCTTCCTAGCTCACATTAACCCTTCGCGAACGCAAGGCTCCTCTGGTGAACGTGTAAAAAGAAACCAGATGGAAAATATCAGCAGCTATCAGCCATCAACCAAAGTCCAAAAATGATCTGTTAACTACCCGAAACTCACCCGAGGCCGCCGGGACCTCAACCAAATATACCAACAAGTCCCAAAATATCATACGAACTTAGTCGAATCCTCAAATCACCTCAAACAACATCAAAAACACAAATTACACAAGGATTCAAGCCTAATGAACTTCAAATTTTCCAAATTCTACAAACGACTCCGAAACCTATCAAATCACGTCTGATTGACATCAAATTTTGCACACAAGTCATAAATGACACCACAAACCTACCCTAACTTCCAGAAATCCAATCCGACCCCGATAACAAAAAGTCCACTCCCAGTCAAACTTTCCAAAATTCCTACTTTCGCCAAATCACAATCCGGATGCGCTCTTAAGTCCAAAATCACCTAATGGTGCCAACAAAACCATCAAAAATTCAAATCTGAGGTCGTTTACACATAAGTCAGCATCAGGTCAACTTTTCCAATTTAAGCGTCCAATTAAGAGACTAAGTGTCTCAATTCATTCTGAAATCACTCCGGACCGGAACCAACTAACCCGATAAGTAGTAATACAATTGTAGAACACAAAAGAACCAAAAAAATGGGGGAACGGGGCTACAACTCTCGCAATGACCGGCCGGGTCGTTACAATATTAAATCTAAAGACCAAACCAAACCATAAAAGTTGTGGGTTTTAATCTCGATTTTTCTCGGTTTTTATTTTTATTTTTCCCCAAAAAGTCTTCACAGCACAAAACGTAGAATTTGTGCTCCAAATATTTCCTTAATCCTAGTAAGATAGAATTATATAAGGTATTTATTAATAAAATAAAATAAATATGAGATGAGTCATGGCATTGTACGAAAATATTCAACAATAAAATAATAAAATTGCATAAAATAAATATTATTAATAACCTATAATGAAAACAAACATAATTTAAAATTACTAATAAGTTTCTAAAATAAGTATGACTAATAAGTACTATTATTTACATGACTAAACAATAAAAGAGAAATAAGTTATGCATTTTATCTAAACCATGGAAAAACTAAAATATAGATATCCAACTATATTTTCATTCATAGTACAAATGAATTGAATGTCTTTTATTAGCATTAGTATTGATTTGATTTTGATTTAGGATTTATTTGAGTTACTAACATTTATGGACAATAAAACTTATTGGAGCATCCAAAAATTATAAGTCCAAACTTGAAATAATACATTAAAAGATAAAACTATGAAAAAACTTAAGAAATATTTACTACACTACAATAAATATTTTTATGTATTAAATATATTTAAAACTTCTACATATATAATGTCGGGTTGGTTTGGTTTCGGTTTGACTTTTTTTTATTTAAAACCAAACCAAACCAAATATGGTCGGGTTTTTTTTCCAACATCAAACCAAATCAAACCAAACC
The DNA here is from genome assembly GCF_001879085.1 of Nicotiana attenuata. Lineage (NCBI taxonomy): Eukaryota > Viridiplantae > Streptophyta > Magnoliopsida > Solanales > Solanaceae > Nicotiana > Nicotiana attenuata. The sequence goes on along the minus strand of NW_017671287.1, from coordinate 196,479 downwards.
ATAATCGGATTTTTTTTATTCTCAATTTGACTCCAATTATCGGATTGGTGCAATTTATCAGTTTCATTTGTATACCCCTACTTGCAATGATAGATATACATCCCAAAACTAATCATGTTATATATCCATATCAATTGTCATTCGAAAACTTTTTGTATACGGGTAAAATTGATTTCAATGCTTGACCGAGCTCGAGGCTCTACAGAGCTTTTGGAACGACATCTAAATGGAGATCGAAGTCAAAGGTGAAGCCGGTCCCGATATCGGAATCGGGATGTGATGAATATCGTAGTCGAAAGGACTATCGAAGCTAGGCACCAAGATCGTCGGGCTTCTCTTCGAAGATTATCGAGGGCGTAACTAGCCCCGTTCTTAATGACCTCGGGAAAGCACCGCCATCTTAACCGACAAGGGTCCATAATTCTTGCCACTAACTGATTATTATAGAGCAAATCACGTTATTAGCGAAAAAGGAGGCTAACGGTCAGAAAGACCCATGCTTTTCTATAGAATAATGCCCAAAAAGGGGAGGCTTTCCCCTAAATAGGAGGGATTAAGTCATTGATAAACACATTGTAACATACTCATAAGATATATACGATTGATTCTAAGCTTTCACTTATTGTTGCTCTGTTTTCAACTATATCTTCGCTATTATTAACTAAGGGGAAGTCAATTTCATAAGGCTAAGGCTTGCTTCATTTGCAAAGGTTGTATCCATCTTTTATTGTTCATTTCAATATCATTCTAATTTTCCTCCTTTGTATCAAATTATACTATGTATTCTTAGAACTGCGTATAAATTCAATTGTTATCCGATTTTAAGGATAAACAGTTTGGCGCCCACCGTGGGGCTAAGGATAATAGTGGTTGTTTGATACAAACCTAGATAATGCACTTCTTTGCACTTGTTCTTTGAAGTATCTTTGATTTCAGGCTTAAAATGGCAAACTCCCGATTGGCACTCCCACATTTCGACAATGATTCCGGCAACCAAGATGAGAATAACAACATGGCGCCCGGTAATGCAGGGCCACCCGCTGAAGCCCTCGGAGTTGGGGCCGCAGATCTAAATGATGTGAACTCACATGTGGCCATCGAAGCAAACTTGCCTACCGATCTTGAAAATAGCATTCACATAGGGGCTCAATCTATAAGCCGAAACACGCAAAACGCTAAAGAAGACGGGATCAACCTACGTATGACCTTCCAAATGCTTGAAGCCCAACAAGTGGCGATAGCTCAGTTGCAGAGCCAAAGCCAGACCCCGAGCGAGAACAAACCCTATCAACCTCGAGAAATCACTCACATAATAGAACCGGCCGTAGCAAGGTCGACTGAAAAGGAGCCGGGCACCAACCCCGAAATAATAAAAATGCTCAAAGAGCTAACAAAGTGGGTTGAATTAGGGGAAAAGAAGATCGAAGCAAATGACAAAAAGGTCGAGACCTACAACTCCAGGATAGATCAAATTCCGGGGGCACCCCCTGTATTAGAAGGATTAGATGCTAAGAATTTCGTGCAAACACCCTTTCCCCCAGCCGGCCCCAAAGCCAATTCCCAAAAAGTTTCATATGCCCGAAATACCTAAGTATAACGGAATGACCGAACCAAACGAGCATGTAACCTCTTATACATGTGCCATCAAAGGGAACGACCTGGAAGATGAAGAGATCGATCCTGTTAAAAATATTCGGGGAACCTCTGTCAAAGGGAACCATGATATGGTATCACAACTAAATCCTAATTCTATTGACTCATTTGCTATGCTTGCAGATTCTTTCATAAAAGCACATGCAGGTTCCATCAAAGTCGAAACCAGGAAATCGGACCTGTTCAAAGTTAAACAAAAGGATAACGAGACGCTCAGGGAGTTCGTATCCTGTTTTCAAATGGAACGAATGGACCAACCACCGGTCACTGATAATTGGGTTTTTCAAGCTTTCACTCAGGGTCTCAATATTTGCAGCTCTATTTCTTCACAACAATTGAAGCAAAACTTAATAGAATATCCTACCACTACATGGGCCGATGTGCACAATCAGTACCAATCGAAGATCAGAGTGAAAGATGGTCAGTTCGGAGTCCATTTAGAGTCTATTTATCCAACATGAACCTTGAAAGAGTCAAGAGGGACACTGATCACGAGCCGGGATCAAGCAGGGATTGATACCAGCTATATAACGAAGATCGAAAAAGCGGCGGATCCGGCCGAAACCATGTAAGAAATGAAAGGAAAAATGACCGAGATGGGAATAATTGGGGGATCATGACCAAGAACGGTTTTAACAGGACCATCAGGCCGAAAGAGGCACCGAGGTTATCGGAGTATAACTTCAGTATCGACGCAGCCGCCATCGTATTGGCCATCGGGCAAATTAGGGACACTAAATGGCCCCGACCTCTACAATCCGATCCAGCTCAAGGGAATCCCCATCTTATGTTCAAATACCATGGAACTCATGGTCATAGAACGGAAGATTGTCGACAATTGAGAGAATAAGTGACCCGATTATTCAATAAAGGGCATCTTCGAGAATTCTTAAGCGACTGAGCCAAGTCTCACTTCAAAAATAGGGATTCTAGCAGGCAAACAGAACAAGAAAATGTTGAACCTCAACATGTCATTAATGTGATCATTGGTGGGGATGATATCCCACAGGAACCAACATTGAAGCACGCCAAGATGCCCCCTCACCAGGGAAAAGAGAATTCGGAGTATGGACCAGAGTGGGTCGTATCATTAAGCGATAAAGATGCCAAAGGAATCATTCAACAATGATGCACTGGTAATATATGTACTAGTGAATAAAAGTAGAATTAAATGTGTGTTAATTGATCCAAGTAGCTCGGCCAACATTATCCGGTCGAGGGTCATAGAACAGCTCGGGCTACTAGACAAGATCATGCCCGAAGCCCGAATCCTAAATATGTTCAACATGGCATGTGAAACCACTAAAGGGGAAACCACGTTACCATTCAACACCGTAAGAGTCATACACGGGACCAAATTTTATGTGATTGAAGGAGACATGAGGTACAACGCCCTCCTCGGAAGGCCGTGGATCCACCACATAAGGGCAGTACCTTCGACTCTCCACCAAGTGCTAAAATTCCCGGTCCCGGAAGGGATAAAGACGATCTATGGATAGCAACCAGCGGCAAAAGAAATGTTTGCCATCAAAGAGGTGATTCTGATATCAACACTCACAATATCAAAGGAACCGAGTTCATACTCTGACCTCGAGACAAAATAGCAATCACCGATATCGGCCTCGACACAATCGGATGAGCAAAAGATTTTCGAGGATGAAGATTATGGGGTTTCTCGATCTTTTATAGCACCAGGTGTTTCCGACGCTGCTAAATCAACAGTCGAACAACTGGAGTAAATTACATTGGTCGAACATCTGCCCGATCGAAAGGTATACCTAGGAACGAGGTTATCCCCCGAGCTCAGGAAAAGCGTTATTCACTTTATTTCGGTTAACATCGATTGTTTTGCTTGGTCCCACCTTGACATGACAGGGATCCCATCGGAGATAACCACTCACAAGCTGAGCCTGGACCCAAAAATCACTCCGGTCAGACAGAAAAGGAGGCCCCAGTCCGAAGTAAAGCATGTTTTCATCAAGGACGAGGTATCTAAACTCCTTAAAATAGGGTCCATTCGGGAAGTTAAATATCCGAAATGATTAGCTAACGTAGTGGTAGTCCCTATGAAAGGGAATAAAATGAAAATGTGCATAGATTATAAATATTTAAATAAGGCATGTCCCAAGACTCTTTTCCTTTGCCTAACATCGATCACATGATCAATGCCACGTCCGGCCACGAGATCCTCAGTTTTCTCAACGCCTACTCCGGGTATAACCAAATACGGATAAACCCGGGCGACCAGGAAAAAACTTCCTTTATCACCAAGTATAGTACCTACTCCTATAATGTAATGTCGTTCGGATTAAAAAACACTGGTGCCACTTAGCAACGTTTGGTAAATCAAATGTTTGAGGAACAAATTGGGAAAATAATAGAAGTTTATATTGATGATATGTTAGTAAAGTCCATGCGAGTAGAGGACCATTTAAAGCTTTGCAGGAGACCTTCAATATATTGAGAAAATACAACATGAAGCTGAATCTTTAAAAATGTGCTTTCGGAGTTGGGTCCGGCAAATTTCTCGGATTCATGGTGTCCAACCGAGGAGTAGAGATCAACCTCGATAAAATCAAGGTTATCGAGTATATCACCATAATTGATAGTGTGAAGGTCGTACAAAGGCTAGTCGGGTGCATCACCGTTCTGGGGCGATTCATCTCGAGGTCCTACGATAAAAGCCATCAATCTTTCTCACTACTGAAGAAGAAAAATAGCTTTACATGGACCCTAGAATGTCAAGAGACCATGGAAGGACTAAAATGTTATTTATCGAGCTCGCCGCTACTTCACACTCCGAGGACGGACGAATAACTCTATTTGTATCTAGCAGTATCGGAGATAGCGGTAAGTGGTGTCCTGGTTCGAGAAGAACGAGGTACAAAATTCCCTATTTATTATGTTAGTAGAACTTTAGGTGAGGCCGAAACCAGATATCCTCACATGGAAAATTGGCTCTCGCTTTGCTAAGTGCCTCCAGGAAACTGAAACCATATTTTCAGTGACATCCTATATGTGTTGTGACAACTTACCCATTACAAAATATAATGCATAAGCCCGAACTCTCGGGACGATTAGCCAAATGAGCTATATAAAACAGCGGGTACGATATTGAATATCGTCCTCGGACTACTATCAATTCCAAAATATTGGCAGATTTTGTCGCTGATTTTACACCGGCCCTAATGCCCGAGGTCGAAAGAGAATTGTTGGTTAACTCGAAGACATCCTCGGGAATCTGGACCCTATTTACAGACGGTACCTCAAATGTAAAGAGGCCCGGACTTGGCACAGTGTTAAAACCACCATCAGTGAATATAGTTAGACAGTCCATTAAAACTGTGAAATTAACTAACAACGATGCCAAATATGAGGCCATGATTGCAGGTCTCGAACTCGCCAAAAGCTTGGGGCGGAAGTGATCGAGGCTAAATCTGACTCTCTCATGGTGGTAAACGAATTCAACGGAACGTTCGAAGTCAGAGAAGAACGTATGGAAAGGTACCTTGATAAGTTGCAAGTAACCTTACACCGGTTTAAAGAGTGGACCTTACAACACGTGCCTTGAGAACAGAATAGCGAGGCTGATGCCCTTGCAAACTTAGGGTCATCGGTCAAAGACGATGAGCTCAGCTCGTAGGCAGCTCAGACGATCATGAAATGGGGAATGGACATCGTTGTCCCCCTTCAACGGGCACCAGGTAAGGCTCAATTTATTTTATTTATGACTGACTATTTTTCTAAATGGGTTGAAGCTCAATCATACGAGGTCAGAGAAAAGGAGGTCACCGACTTTATCGAGGATCACATCATATGTCGATTTGAGATTCCATCCGAAATTGTATGTGACAATGGGAAGCAATTTATTGGCAGCAAAGTCACCCAATTTCTCAAAGACCACAAGATCAAAAGAATCTTATCGACACCTTATCACCCCAGCGCGAATGGGCAAGCGGAATCGACCAATAAAATCATTATCCAAAACCTTAAAAAAAGGTTGACCGATGCCAAGGGAAAGTGGAAAGAGGTCTTGTCCGAAGTCCTCTGGGCATATCGCAGAACCCCGAAGTCTAGTACCGGGGACACCTAATTCTCATTGGTCTATGGCACCAAAGATCTTATACCGGTCGAGGTCAGAGAACCAAGTATCAGATTTCGAAACACAATGGAGGGATCCAATAACAAGGCCATGCATACGAACCTGGAGCTATTGGACAAAAGGCGTGAATCCGCCCTTATTCGATTGGGCTCCCAAAAATAACGAATCGAGAGGTATTACAATAGAAGAACCAACCTTCGATATTTCAACATGGGGAACTTAGTGCTGAGGAAGGTCACATTGGACACCCAGAACCCAAACGAAGGAAAGTTGGGCCCGAACTGGGAAGGTCCATACCAAATTCTCGAGGTCACCGTGAAGGGATCTTACAAACTCAGGACAATGAATGGCCAAGAACTACCTAGCAACTGGAACATAACTCACCTAAAGCGATACTACTGCTAAGGTACGACCCACATACATTTCTCTTTTGTTGGTATCTTGAAAACTAACAATTATAGGTAACCAACAAAGAACAATGTGGAACTTGAGGTCTGAAAGCACGCATTGCGCTCTTTTTTCCTTGAATCGGTTTTTTCCCAAACGTGTTTCTCGGAAAGGTTTTTAACAAGGCAACAGTGGATCGTGCTAACTTAGAACATCGGATTGGTATCATATGTCGCATCAATAGTATCCAAGGCTTCTCTATGTGATCAACCTAGAATACTGAGGGGCATCACTCTCGGGTATCAGCTACAGATTTATGTTAAAAGTTTATCGAGAAGACAAAATCATTGTATGGGTCAAACGGTCAGACAAACCACGCCCGTATAGATTACTCAATCTCTAAAACTTTTATGCATGTAAAGTTGTATTACACGATAATGAAAAGAAGTCCTTCCAAGAATTTTTTGCATCCAAGTTCTATGAAAATATCAAGCCTAAGGGCTACATTATCCCGAGTTCGAGCTACCATTCTCACTCGGGGACTATATATCAAGACCAAGGGATACTTTAGCTCGAGTTAGAGCAAATTCTCAATCGGGGACTATCTATTGAGCCCAAGGGCCACCTTACTTCAAGTTCGAGCAAATTCTCACTCGGGCACTATTTATTGAGCCCAAGGGCCACCTTACCTCGAGTTCGAGCAAGACGTCAGTCGACCTTAAAATCCTGAGGGATACATTATTTCGAGTCCGAGCAATCCCCACTCGACTATTAAGCCTAAGGGCTACATTATTTCGAGTTCAAGAAATCCTCACTATACTATTAAGCCTAAGGGCTACATTATTTCGAGTTCGAGCAATCCTCACTCGACTGCTAGCCCAAGGGCTACTTTAACTCGAGTTCGAGCAAATTCTCACTTGGGGACTATCTATTGAGCCCAAGGGCCACCTTACTTCGAGTTCGTGCAAGACCTAACTCTACCTTAAAAGCCTAAGGGCTACATTAATTCGAGTTCGAGCAATTCTCACTCGACTATTAAGGTTAAGGGCTACATTATTTCGAGTTCGAGCAATCCTCACTCGACTGTTAAGCCTAAGGGACATTTTTCATTTCGGTTTCACTCTCACTCGACTGCTAAGCCCAAGGGCTACTTCAACTCGAGTTCGATAAATTCTTACTCGGAGACTATCTATCGAGCCTACAGGACACCTTATTTCGAGTTCGAGCAACCACTCTCACTTGGCTATCAAGCTCGAGGGTTACCTTATTTTGAATTCAAATAAATGATCTCACTTGGCACCTATTTATCGAGCCTAAAAACTGCCTCGGGTTGGGTTCGAATGTTCTATCATGGACTATCGAACAAAAATGGCCAAAGGTAGTACTTGCTATTGGTCCTTACCATCTTGAAGCTTCGAATACAACCCCATTATTTTTTTCCAAGGTACTTTGACCTTTGTATTGACTAACAAGAAGAGAACAGAAACCATGGAAGGAAAATTTTTTTACTATCTAGAAGCCTTTTTACAAGGGCCATGTAGCCTGATCAAGAGTTCTTTACAAAAACCAAAAAGTAAATGTTACAAAAGCCTAAGGGGCATGATCCTTATCAGAGGAAGCATCCTCGCCCTCGGAGTCTTCTCCACTACCAAATTAGCCCAAAATCTCGGACTCTTCTTCGGGAAAATCCAGCTTCCAAGCTCTTGTTTCTTTTACCCTGGAAATCTCGATTTCAGTAGATATATCGAAGCTTTGAGCACGGGATCCCTCGAGGGCCTCCCTTCGAGCTTTCCACCTCGCATGGTCCACCATTCTCTTGGCCTACGCTTGGGTGGCTTCAACATCGACCTTGTATTGGGTCGCATTAGCTTGGGCCTTAATATTGGCCGCAACTACCTCGGATTGGGCCACCTCAAGCTCTTTGACCAAGTCAGCCAATTGGCACTAAAGCTCCTCGATTCTCTTGGCTTGTACCTAGGCCTTATGTCTTGCAGCTCGAAGCTTGACCTCGGCGGATTCCAGTTGTGCTTGGGCAGCTTCTCTTTTCGAGGCTAAGATGTCCATGTTTTTCTTGAACTCCTCAGGCTCAGCTTGGATTGACTCTACTTGCTGTTGAAGCTCCCCAATTTGTTCGATCCTATGCTAGACCTACAGAATCGGATCGTTGGTTGTTATCTCCAACTCGTCTTCACTATCGTGAAGCACTCAGAATAATTGCTCAGCCATCTCAGTATGCTCATCCCGAGCCTTCACTAAATCCGCTTGAAGCTTCTCACTAAGAAGCTTATAGGTGTCATTTCTCTCAGTGAGTTCCCCAGCCTCAGCTTTGCATTCCTCACGGATCCGAAGGAAAGCCTCGTGATGCACCACCAAAGCATACAAAGCAAAGAAGAAAGTGTTAGAATTTCCTACAGCTTCGAGTTTAAAAAGATAATGCAATGGCTCTTGAAGTTACCCAGTTTAGAGCATGTTAGGCCTCGTTGAACAGGCAAGCGGTTCCCAGTGCATTCATCACCGCTTGGTCCTCCTCGGTTACCAAGCACATCAGGTAACTAGCAATCCCCACCGGGGGAGAGAAGACCCAGGCATCCTTCGGAACTGTGAGCACTATGTTGCGCCTACGATCTGGGTTAGCACTCGGGGCTGGGAATCGGTCCACCAGCATCGGGCTAGAGGAAGATCCAGCAGTGCTCGATGACGGTGCTTTCTTTGGAACTGTTAAATTACCGAGCCCGGTGACATCTCCCAAAGCGGCAAGCTCCACCTCGTCCAAGAAGCCGTAGATATCCACCACCCCCGAGGGCCCTCATAGGAATAACCCTCCAACATATTGGCCTCATGGATCATGGCGTTCGAAATTTGAGGGGATTCGGAGTTACCAATCACTCCGAGGTCATCCCTTGGGATATTTTTAGCTACTCGGGGAACCTTGCCCCTGATTTCTCCCTTGACCGACTCAGCTCGAGACGGAGTGACATCAATCTCCTCCGGTTCGAAGGGTACGGTGGCACCGGCCCGTACACGGGCTACCAACCGACATTCTTCTTCTTCTCCTTCTCCTTCTTCAGGCTCATTCCTCAAACGGTGGACTAAGTCCGGGGATAGAGCATCAGTACAACCCTTGGTTTTGTGGGTTTGCTTCTTTTTAGGCTTCTGCCCCTCCGAATCAGTATGGCTCGGGGCCCCTTTCCTCTTTTTCTCCTTCACTGGCTTCGGAACAGATGGCTGAGGAAGGGCTTTTTCATCACCAGGTAGGGGCCTCATATCCACGTCCTTCCCGAGACCTATGAGAAAAGGTCCGAGCGGCGACCAATTAGTAAATCAATGAAGAAACTTACCATGATTGCGATCCTTCCATCGGCCTTTCGACATCTCTTTCCACGCACGCTCGGAATATGGCTTCCGTGACACCAGACCCTCGACCCATTGCTTAAGATCAAGGATTACTTTCGGCACATAGGCCACCGTTGCAACACCGAGAACATGTATGAGGAAAGAAGATAAGAAGTAAAATGACAACAATAAACATTCAAGGAGAAGTAATGCTTACGATTCATATTTCATTTTTCTGGAAACGGCATGTCGTCGGCAGGGATCAGTTCTGAAGTCCTTATTCGGACAAATCGGCCCATCCATCCTCGGTCTCAAGCCTCGTCTATGCTCAAAAATGGGGGCTCGGTGGCCCGACGATAAAGATTGATCAAACCTCCCCGATAGAGTCGGGGACTGTAGAGGCGCATGAGGTGATCGAGGCTAAAGAGGCACCCCTCGATCTTGCTCACAAAGAATCGAAGGAGGATCACTATCCTCCAGAAGGAAGGATGGATCTAACCAAGGGTCACATTGTACCTCTTGCAGAAGGCAACGATGATAGAGTCTAAAGGACTCAATGTGAAAGGGTTAGTGTAAACACTTAGAAACCCTTCCACATACGTAGTGATCGACTCCTCGGGCGAGGGTACCACCACATATTTATCGACCCAATTGCATTCATTTTTAACTTGGGGGAGGGGGTCTTCGGTAACTGTGCATATTTACCTCGAAACCGCCTCGCATCGACCCGGCACCGTGGGTGTATTTTCTACTTTAAAATCAGCAACAGTGGGGCACTTCATCGGAACAAAGTCCTCTAGTAGAGGCTCCGCCACAGTTCCGTCACCGGTGGTCCTTGATGAAGAAGCTTCTTTTTGCGGAACAGTTTTGAAGTTTTAGCCATGTGATCTTTGTGGATGAAAAGGGATAAGAACTGATAAAGAATGCTTGGAATTTTATGATAAATGGGCAAAGAAATACAGAGATCTAAAACTACCAGCTCTGAAGAAAGCAATAGATTAGAAGATAAGAGTGAAGAATATTTGAAAGCAAAGTTTGGAAAATGGAGAAAGAGGGGGTACTTATAACTTTTCAGCGGCGGTTCTTTGCCGGTAATGGCCGATCATCAACTGGCACACATTAAATACCTTGAAAATTGTGACGATGAGACGTTTCCATTACCTCATCTGCTCACGTCATTATGTTTCGAGGTGAAGATCGAGGATTCAAATCGCTTCTTGTCATTTACTCTCCAAAAAATGAGGGAACTATCTGTATACGGGTAAAACCGCATTCGATGATTGACCGAGCTCAAGGCTCTACCGAGCTTCTGGAACGACATCTAAATGGAGATCAAAGTCAAAGGTGAAGCCGGTCCCGATATCGGAATGGGGATGTGATGAACATCGGAGTCGAAAGGACTATCGAAGCCAGGCACCAAGACCGCCGGGCTTGTCCTCGAAGATTATCGAGGGCGTAACTAGCCCCGTTTTTAATGTCCTCGGGAAAGCACCGCCAGCTCAGCCGACAAGGGTCCATAATTCTTGCCACTAGCTGATTATTATAGAGCAAATCACGGTATTAGCGAAAAGGCTAACGGTCAGAAAGACCCATGCTTTTCTATTGAATAATGCCCAAAAAGGGGAGGCTTTCCCCTATGAATAGAAGAGATTAAGTCATTGATAAACACATTGTAATACACTCATAAGATATATACGATTGATTCCAAGCTTTCATTTATTGTTGCTCTATTTTTTTTAATTATATCTTCGTTATTATCAGCTAAAGAGAAGTCAACTTCATAAGGCTAAGGCTTGCTTCATTTGCAAAGGTTATATCTATTTTTTATTGTTCATTTCTATATCATTCTAATTTTCTATCTTTGTATCAAATTATATTACGTATTCTTAGAATCGCGTAGAAGTTCAATTGTTATCCGATTTTAAGGGTAAACACTATGAATACATAAAGGGTGTGTGTGAAGATGTAGTTAGTGTAATGATACCACAAACTAACTGCTCCAAATTCTGCAGTTACGAAATGATATTACGAATGTAAATTTCTAAGATATTTCAAAATTCACACGCCATAAACTTTGAGGGAAAAATAGAGAAAGAGATAATATGTTTTTCAAAGATTTATATTTTTTTCTCTGTGTTTGGATGGAGGGTGAATAATAGTTTTTGAAAAATAAATATTCTTAAAAATTGAAAAGTGTCAGCTAACTTTAATGAATATTTTTGAATATTAAAATTTGATAATACTGAGTATTACTTACAATTGAGATACGTGTGTTATTTGGTGGAATATATCTTCTCCGAAAAGTATTTGTTCTCATATGACCAAACATCAAATTGATTTAGTAGGCGTTTGGACATAAATTTGATTGAAACTTAAAAAAAAAAAAAAAAGTTCTTAAAGTTATGTTAAAAAATAAGTTTTGAAAGTTGAAGTTGTATTTGTACATGCATTTTACTTGAAAAAAGTTAAAATTTTGTGAAAGAAAAACTTTATCCAAAAATTATCCCAAACCAATTTTTTCGAATTTATTTTAAAAACTGATCGAATTACATGAATATACACTATTTTTTAAGTCCTTTTTGAAAAATCTAGACCAAATACACATGTACATCTCCTGAGCTACCGGTGATACCAATACATGATAATGACTTCATGAATTTCTTATTTTCCCTTTTATTTTTATTTACATTTTTATGCAAGGTTTATTTTATTTTATTTTATTTTTCCTCTGAGAAAAGAACAAAATTACATAGTCAATCATATCATGAGCTTGCAGTGCTGTGCTGCAGTGCTGGTCCCTGTCTACCAGGCGTATATTTTTTACCAGAACCCCACTAAACAACTGGATGTATAATATGACGATACAAAAAAGTTAAGCAATTATTAGATTATTAACAAAAATAAGTAATTTAGAAACACAAATTGCCACCGACTAGTGAACAAAATGACCTTTTCATGTGATAGCATAATCGCGTTTAATGAGGATAGATTCGTCAATTTTCTCCAACGGAGATCGCCGATCATGGTCAGACATGAGCGGGGCTAGAGTTTAGGTTATGGGTTCCATCGAATCCTAACTTTGGTTCAAATTTTATATTTTTTTAAAATATATTTAATATATATATATATACTATTAATTTAAAATAATAGCTTAAAAGAACTAAATCTCGAACTCATAAACTTATATTTTTTATTGAAAGCCACTACTTAGTTTACTCTTGTAAGAACATAAAGTAAGATACAAAAATGGATGGACATTAAAATATTTGCGAATCAATGAGATTTATGTTTATTCATTAAATCAAGTTTCCCTGAAATTGACTTTTGAAGAACGAACTAAATATAAGTCTGAAAAAGCAAATTATAAGGAGAGAATATATTTTGATATTTTTCTTTTGCCTTTTCGGCAGCCAAAAGGTGACCAAAGGGTTAAAAGTTAAAACACAGAGAGCAAGTGCAATTCACTCGATCTCGAAAAATTGAGATGTTCTATATATCGTGGTCACATAAGTGGCACATGGACATCTTGGTCTACCTTCCATTAATTTAAACCTTATTTATTACCTACTGGATACAAGTGCTTAAACATATATTTTTATCAAAAAATAAAAACATTAAAAAAGAAGTGCTCACATCACCTATTAAGCAACGGTTTTACTTGAGAGAGCAGGGATAAAACTGGAGCTATAGCCTGCAAAAGAGGGATCAACAACAACAATCCAATGAAATCCCACTAGTGGAGTCTGGGGAGGGTAGTGTGTACGCAGACCTTACCCCTACCCCGAGGGACAGAAAGGCTGTTTCCGAAAGACCCTCGGCTCAAGAAGGCGATATATCAGTACCATCACTAAAAACAATAGAAAAAATAACAGCATCACCGAGCAAACTTCAAGTATGTAAAATATATTACTAGCAGATATAGCTTAACATGCTACAACTCTATAACATATGTAGAGTCCAAATGGGGCAGATGGGACCTTAAAAGGAATCAACACATCTGTAACGATGGACACGTCTATTTTCCAGGCATGTAACTGTATCAACCACAGTATACGAAGGTTGTTACCTGACTAATGCATGGATATGTTTAAGTCATACACCACAGTAACAAGAAAATTTTGAAATCAATTTATGTAAAGACACTATATAATCTATTTCAAAAGAAAATGAAACTAAAAAAAAAAACTAAAGAAAACATTAGAGGCCAAGTCAACTATTTCTCCCTATACGTATGCAGCATGGAAGAAATGGTATGAGCACATCTGTAACGATAGACAACATTAATTTCCCAGACTAGTAGCTGTATTAACCACAAGATATGTTACGCGGCGCCTTCCTGAGATTCCTTGGAAGGGCGACGTAAGGCTAGGCAACTGATGTCAGTGCAGTTGCTGTCCGCCAACTGAGGTCCCCTCCGTACCCTAGACGAGATTGTCAGTGCCGTACGGGAAAACCAATGTCAAGAGCAATTGAGAGAACATAAATGAGAATTCAGAATGAAAGAAAGCTTGATTGCATTAATGAAAGCTATTACAGAAAAGCAACACGGTGTCGAGGGGGAGAGACACCAGTACAGAGAATTGCTTGCTTGCTAGAAAGTTTTGATTGCTTGATCCCCCCTAATAGTACTTAAAAAAAATAATCCAAAGTTACAAGACTAGACTTGGTTAAGCTAGAGAAACATAATGGAAGTACATGAAATAAAACTACTCTATATTTACAATGAAAATGACTTAGTTTTCTATAAGGCAGCAGCAGGTCCGTTGTCAGCAGCAGTGTCTTTGGCATCACGGTCTGCGCGCGCGGCGCTGTTAGCTTCTGCCTGTGGCTTGGCGCTCGCGGGGGATATCGGTGGGGCGACAGAGGCACCTGCGCGCTTGTCACTTGGCGCGGCCAAGACCACGGGGCCGTCCGTGGCGCTAGGCATTGGGGGGCTTGCTAGGACGCCACGGGGCGCACCCAAGGGGTCATGGGGCATGGCTGGAAAGCCGCCCATGACATTCTCCCCCACCTGAGTTGGCGACGTCCTTGGTGCCTTACTTGCAAAATAATCTTCAATGAGGCTCTTGTAGGCTTTGAGGTTTGTTCCCCTCTCCCAAGTATTCTCTTCTGCATCACAGCCTGCCATTTCACCAAGAACTCTTGGTGATCTTTCCTTGAGGCAAGAATCACTCTGTCATCAAGGATAGCTTCAACACGCCATTTCCCGGTTAAATTGGAACCTCGAATACTGGGTATTGTAAGTTGGCTCCTTGAAGGATCCTCCGTGTCTTCCCGAAAAGGTTTCAGGAGACTGACATGGAAGACAGGATGAATTTTCCACCAAGCTGGGGTATCCACCCGGTATGCAACTTTCCCAATGCGCCTTTCAATGGACAAGGGTCCAATGTATTTTTGCAATAGGCGAGGGTAATGGACCCCCGCAAATAAGTACCGCTTTGGGATTTTGACCATCACTTTGTCTCCTACTTGATATTCAACAAAGCGACGATTCTGATTAGCATGCCTCTTCATCCGCTTTTGAGCTTTGACAAGATAGCTCCGCACTATCTCCAGATTCCGCTTCCACTCTTTTGAGAAGCTAGCAGCTCGAGGAGACTTAGCCATGTTTGGTGCATTCACAGTGTGTGGGAGTAGCGGTTGCTGTCCGGTAACAATTTCCAAAGCGCTTTTGTTCGTAATAGAGCTCTTTTGTGAATTGAGACACAGTTGAGCAGCATCCAGAAGCTTCACCCAATTCTTCTGCGATCCGGTTACAAAGTGGCGGAGATATTCCTCCTACATACCATTGAACCGCTCCGTCTGGCCATCAGATTGCGGATGAAAACTTGAGCTGTGACTCAATTTTGACCCCAGGCACTTAAAGAGTTGGGTCCAAAAGTTGCTAGTGAAGCGTGAGTCGCGATCACTAACAATGTCTTTGGGCAAGCCCCAATATTTGACGACATGAGAGAAGAAGAGTCGAGCTGTATCTTCTGCTGATATATATTGTGGGGTTGCAATAAAGGTGGCATACTTGGAAAACCGGTCCACCACAACCAAGATAGTTGTGAGATCTCCGACCTTGGGCAATCCGGTGATGAAATCTAGAGAAACGCTTTCCCAAGGTCTTTTTGGGACAGCTAGTGGTTCCAAGAGTCATGCTTGTGTCAAGCGGTCTGACTTGTCCTTCTGGCATACTAGACAAGTCTTCACATACTGAGCGACATCATTGGCCATTTGAGGCCAATAATAGGCACGACGAAGTAACGCCATGGTGCGTTCTTCACCGGGATGGCCGGCCCACAGAGTATCATGACATTCCGCTAGAAGAGTCCTCCGCAGATCTCCTCCTTTCGGAACATAAAGTCGGTTCCCTTTGACTTTCAGAAAACCATCTTCCATGTAGAACTGGCGAGTCTTGCCCTGTCCTACCAAATCAACCAAATACTGAGCAGCAGGATCCTTGGTGAGTAGATCTTGCATCTGGTCCTTGATGGAGGTGGCTACTTCGCTCCCCCTTAGGGTGGCGAGTAGGCACACCGATGCTAGATCAGCTCTCCAACTGAGTGCATCAGCAACATGATTGGTCTTTCCACTGCGATACTCCAAGTTGAAGTGGAATTCAGCTAGGAGTTCCTGCCACCTGGCCTGTCGACCGTTCAGCTTCGGCTGGGTCATGAAATGGCTAACAGCTGTGTTGTCTGTCTTGACCACGAACGGGGTTCCCAGCAGATAGTGCCTCCAGAGGCGCAAGCAGTGGACGACAGCCAATAATTCTTTCTCATGGGCGGCATAGCGCCGCTCTGCATCCTTCAGCTTCCGACTCTCGTACGCTACAGGGTGCCCTTCTTGTAGCAGGACTCCGCCGAGTGCATAGTCAGAAGCATCTGTTTGTACCTCGAACGGCTTGGCCAAATCAGGAAGGGCCAAGACGGGACTACTAGACATAGCCGCTTTTAATGCGTTGAAGGCCTCTGCTCTCCTTGGTCCCCAATCCCAAGGTGTGACCTTTTTGAGGAGTTCTGTCAATGGCACTGCGATAAGTGAGTAGTTCTTCACAAACCGCCGGTAGAAGTTGCATAGGCCAAGGAACGCCCTCAAGGCGTGGACATCCTTAGGTGTCGGCCAATCTGTGATGGCCTGGATTTTCTGTTGGTCCATCTTGATGCGTCCTTCCTCGATGACATGTCCGAGGAAATCAATTTGCTTCTGAGCAAAGGAGCACTTGGATAACTTTGCATATAGTTCATGTTCCCGCAACCGAGCTAGGACCTTCCGCAAGTGTACTAGGTGTTCTTCCAATGTCTGGCTATATACCACAATGTCATCTAAGTAGACCACCACAAATTCGTCGATGTACTCTCGGAAGACTTGGTTCATGAGAGTGCAAAACGTAGCAGGGGCGTTGGTCAAGCCGAATGGCATGACCAGGAAGTCGTACGACCCATATCTTGTCACACAAGTCGTCTTGTGTTCATCACCCTCTGCAATCCGAACTTGCCAATAACCTGTCTTCAGATCTATCTTGGTGAACACCGTAGCACCACCCAGTCTATCAAACAAGTCCGCCATTAGGGGAATAGGGTACTTGTTCTTCACGGTGATTTTGTTTAGAGCTCGATAATCCACACAGAGTCGCAGGCTGCCATCATGTTTCTTTTGGAATAGAACAGGGGACCCATATGGGGACTTGGAGGGTACAATGATCCCTGTATCTAGCATTTCCGTCAATTGTCTCCGAAGCTCGGTGAGTTCGGGTTGTGACATTCTGTAAGGCGCCCGGGCAGGTGGCTTCGCGCCCGGCACCAACTCAATTTCATGGTCCACAGTGCGCCTAGGCGGGAGCCGCTTTGGCATGTCTTGTGGCATGACATCTTCAAACTCCAGTAGTAACTCCTTCACGGGTTCAGGAATGGGACCCGAGGAGCGTTCTATATCTTCAATGCAGAGGGTTGCCAGGAACGTAGGTTCATTCCTTTTGACCCCCTTCTTCAACTGCAAGGCCGAGATGTTCTCAACGGCCATCTTCATGGGCAGGCACGGGATAATGCAGGGCTTGGCCCTATTGGTACCCATCATCAGTAGCATGTCTGCAAATGGTACAGGCATGGTGTTGGTTTGCCTTAGGAATTCCAGCCCAACAATCAACTCGAAGTCATCTATGATCACCACTCGCAGGTTGAATTTTCCTTCGTAAGGCCCAAGCTTCACCGGTACTTCTTTAGCTATTCCACCCACTGGCTGGGGAGGTGAGTTGATAGCCTTGACGCTACCTTTACCTTTCCCTACAACTAGTCCAAGGCGCTCCACCTGAGTCGAGGCTAAGTAGTTGTGGGTAGCACCCGTGTCTATCATAGCCCGAATGGGCTTGCCATTCACCTTCATCTCGACGAACATTAAGGTCCTCTCTTGTTTAAGAGGAGTCTCTTCATTCGCCTTCTTTTTCCCTTTCCTGGTGACGGGACATGAGTCCTTCTTCTTACGAATACCAGCACTGGTCTCCGCTAGTGCCTCAGAAATGGAACCCACAATTGCATTGAAGGCACCTACTGGTTCAGTCTGGTCCGCATCGTCTGAGTCGTCATCAGTCCCATCATCAATAGCCTGATGGGCATTCATCTGTGCATGTGGGCACTCATTGTTCCAATGTGGACCGCCGCAATGACGGCATCCTGAAGGAGGCTTTCTCGCCCGATCATTGTTGTTTGACGCAGCACTGTTGCTGCCGGAGGAAGGAGCTCTAGATTTGTTTGAGTTCCGATCTCCCCCATTTTTGCTAGGACCACCACTGCTGGGCTGGCCCCCTTTGAACCCTGCTCGGGCAGGCGGCTGAGGCCTGTCCCTTCGAGCTTCCATTTGATAGTCCCCAAGGCATTCAGCTGCTTGGATTGCCTTGGGAAGGGAATCTACCCTTTGTCTCTGTAGCTCCACGCGGGCATAAGGTTTCAACCCTTCCATAAAGGTGAAGAGTTTGTCCTTATCCCCCATGTCGCGTATGCTGAGCATGAGTGCGGAGAATTCTCGCACGTAGTCTCGCACTGATTTTGTCTGGCGGAGCTCCCGTAGTTTTCTCCTTGCATTATATTCAACATTCTCGGGGAAGAACTGCAGGCGTATAGCTGCCTTCAGTTCGGCCCATGTCTCGAGAGCATCTTCACCGGCCTTGATGGCTTCGTACTTCACACGCCACTAGAGTTTAGCATCACCCTAAAGATACATGGCAGCAGTTGCTACCTTCTTAGCTTCCTCCAGATCCCCAACAGCATCGAAATACTGTTCGACGTCAAAGATGAAGTTTTCCACTTCCTTGGCATTCCTAGCTCCACTGTATGGCTTTGGCTCAGGAATTTTCAGCTTCTTTGTCGCGGAAGCGGAGTTCACAGCACCTCCGATTTGGTTTCCACCTCCTCGGAGTAGGCCCTGTAAAGCAGTGTTGACAACATTGAGTTGGTCTGTCAATTTGTCAATGGTTTGTTGCATGGCAGTTACCTTTTCTGCCTCTTGTGCCCTGTGGGCTAAATCCTCGGTGCGCTCCTGTTGGAGCCCCTCGAATTTCTCAAAGATTTCGGCTGCCTCTGTGGCTGCCGTCTGCCGGTCTCCCTCGGAGTCGCGACTGATGTTTTCAACGTCAACTTCGACCTGAAGCACCCTGCGGTCCAGGTCGTCCAGCCTTTGCAGTAGGCTGGTTCTTAGTTCAGGCACCGTATCCACAATAGGCCGCAATACCTCAACCGTCCCTTCGAGGGCCGCAATGCGGTCCCCATGATTCACCATGGTCAGAAATGGTGGTATGTCAATACGTTCCCTCGTCCGATGTCGAGCCTAGGCTCTGATACCAACTGTTACGCGGCGCCTTCCTGAGATTCCTTGGAAGGGCGACGTAAGGCTAGGCAACTGATGTCAGTGCAGTTGCTGTCCGCCAACTGAGGTCCCCTCCGTACGCTAGACGAGATTGTCAGTGCCGTACGGGAAAACCAATGTCAAGAGCAATTGAGAGAACAGAAATGAGAATTCAGAATGAAAGAAAGCTTGATTGCATTAATGAAAGCTATTACAGAAAAGCAACACGGTGTCGAGGGGGAGAGACACCAGTACAGAGAATTGCTTGCTTGCTAGAAAGTTTTGCTTGCTTGATCCCCCCTAATAGTACTTAAAAAAATAATCCAAAGTTACAAGACTAGACTTGGCTAAGCTAGAGAAACATAATGGAAGTACATGAAATAAAACTACTCTATATTTACAATGAAAATGACTTAGTTTTCTATAAGGCAGCAGCAGGTCCGTTGTCAGCAGCAGTGTCTTTGGCATCACGGTCTGCGCGCGCGGCGCTGTTGGCTTCTGCCTGCGGCTTGGCGCTCGCGAGGGATATCGGTGGGGCGACAGAGGCACCTGCGCACTTGTCACTTGGCGCGGCCAACACCACGGGGCCGTCCGTGGCACTAGGCATTGGGAGGTTTGCTAGGACGCCACGGGGCGCGCCCAAGGGGTCATGGGTCATGGCTGGAAAGCCGCCCATGACAGATAAAATGTTAATACCTAACTGAGTCTTACTTCATGCTTACTGATACAATGGACATTGGACAATGCACGAATATCCTTTCAGTCAAAAAGCACAACTGGAAACACTCACAAATTTGACCTGGCGATAAATTTAATAATCAATCCTCATAAGCATTCTACACTCTAGGCATAGATCTTTTGGTTCTATATTGGCTACTAATACACATCAATAAATTAAAAATCCTCCAGAAAGACATTTTGTATTGATTTTTCTTCTTCTATGACTAGGCAACATAACATAAAATGAAGTCACGCATTGTACCTCTTATGGCACATGCATCCCTGAACATGTCAATCAGTTTGCCAACTCCCGAGTTTAACTATTCTCACTTTCATCTCTTAACATATCACGCGACATTTACTAGCTTTGCACGTCCAGTTTTGGGGTCAACTTCTACTTGAATCCCAAGTCGAGCAAGTTCCGGAACATCTGCAGTTCCTTGAAGCTCTAAATCAGTAACAGCCCCTTGGTTTTCTGCATTTCCTTCCAATAGGTTTCGCACGCACCAGATTCCCCACTCCCTTAAAAAAGGATTATCATCATCTGTAACACACTGTTGTAGCAGTAAAAGGATCCCATTTTTATCTCTAATCTCATCTTGGACGTGCCTTCTCCTATAAGCACAGTTTCCAAGGATGGCAACAATATCTCTCCGGAAACCTTTGTAAGGACAACACCTCAATGACGAAGATGATGTTGCCTCCTTGATTTGATCCTGTGTCGTTGCTTTCCTAATTGTCGTTGGAGGTTCAAGATTTCGAAGTAAGTCCAGAAGAAGTTCAATAAGCCCAGAGGAAACTAATATATCCACGACATCCTTTGGACTTTCCTCCCTAGAGCTCGTCAGGTGACCCACAAGCGCAAATATCTCTCAAGATCACGAGTGAGTATCCTAGAACATCAATAGGAGCAGACCCTGTCGGAAGATCATCTTTCCCTCTGTTTGAAAAGTCAACAACCACTGCAGCACTCTTAAATATCCCGAAGATACTTAAAGCAAAAACATGTGAAACAACAATATGCTCTAATTGCTCATTCAATATTTCTGAGAGGATACTCAACAGATGAGCTTGCTCACTAACAAATTGGTAAGCTAAATGTGTAACAATATCATTGTTCTTAACACAAGGATGTGAATGTAACTTGAAGAAAATTGAGGAAAAGTAGGAGCCTTCGATGCAAATTTTTGAAAGAAGCAACTTCAACCAATCTTCTCTGAGACCAACTGCAAAAGGGTATGAAACCATAAGCCAATCATGGCTACCAAATAAGAAAAAGATAATTTTTTTGGGATACATTAGAGTGACAATATTCACTGGCATTTACCGGCTGATGAAGTACATATGATTTCTTTAAGAATCGGCAACCCTTGCTCCGAACTTAACTCTGTTAGCAGTCCATCAGTACCTTCACAGCAAGTGTAAATGACCATACATAGAGGATCACATATTTCTCTGCTTCTAACTCTAGCAATCTTCAAGAACCTATGAGGAAACATTTGGTACCACACATCACATTGATGTTCTCTCCCAGCTACTGAGTAGTTTCCCAGAAGTTGCAGCCCCACTCGGATAATCTCACAATCAGGATCAATAGTAAGTCCTGCTGAGGTAATAACATCCATGACTGTTTCAACTCCTCTTTGTTCAAGAAAGGCATTTTGATTTCTTATCTCCCCAGCACACATGTTTCTAAGTGCCTTAAGAGACAATAAAAGGAGGTAACGCCAAGAGGGAGATGACAGAGTCTGACAGAGTTGGAGGACAGCGGTGACAACGTTCTTAGTGGACAGATCAAACCTTCTATCAGGAACTTTGGCAATTTCTATCAGCTTCTCAAGTGCCTTTTCTAAAGAAGCTGAGTTTGACACAAGTAATAATGTTTTGGTAACATTTTCGGGGACAGAAAGCTCTGGTACAAATTTATCATCCATAACCTAACAAGGAGAGTAGAAAAATAATCAAATGAATGAAGGGTCAGTAAGTTCAAACAACTTTCTCAATTGCCTTCTCGAGGACTTTGGACAAAAAAAGACCATATTTAAGTCTTTATCCCAACAAAATACATATCATTTCATATCTGCCATGGGAAAAAAAACAAAGACTACAAAAGCTACAAAATTAGTATAAACAGAATCAAATGAATAAGACCACAAGACCCACACAATGCATAAATAGAATTAGCTAAATGCATGCGAGAAAAAAAAAAGGAGTTTATCATTGAATAGGTAAGCCATTGGAATATGAAATGAAAAATAATGAAGGTTTAGCTGCATTTCTTCTTCTAGATATGAAGAAAGTCATATCTAGAAACAATGCTATTTCTAAGGGTATTCCGGAATGTATTGTGCAAGTACAATCAAAAAAAGAATGTTTTACAAGATTGAACTTTGGAAAATTCAGTTCTTCAGGACGAACCGTTACTTTAAGTAAAAAGTATCTTCTCCAGAATTGGATAAAAGCATGAAGAAAATTACTTTACCTCATTCTGAGGTAAGAAAGAAAAATATACTAAGTAACTTCCAAATATTTCCTTTAAAGAAAACAAATCAATTAGCCCCACTTTCCCTTCTACTGTCGTTTGTTTCTGAGCTAAAAATCTCAAGAGCTGATCAAGACAATCAAGCTTTATGGAAATCTTCACAAATTGTTTTCCGAATAGAACTTTTTTGCTTATGCCTGCAAGTTCTTTGTTTAAGGAGCTTGTGTAATTAAAGAAAAGGAGGCATCTTTCTTGCTCATCCTTAATGCACCAACATATGTCAACTTTAATAGGTGAACTAACAAGACCCTTGCACTGAACACTTACAAAAAGCTCATAGATATGCTGAAGGAAAGATTTTCTATCTTAATGCTCATTTATTCTATTTGACATATTCAGAATTATACCTTAATTTGGAATGACATCTTTTCTTTAATTATTTTAATTATCTCAACTCATAATGCGCAGAAAATGTTTTTGACCAAGTCCAGTTTTGCTTCAAAAGCCTAAGAGTGGCAAGAAAGGAATAACCCTTTTTTTCATTCTCAAACTTGAGAAATTCTATCGAATGGAAGAAATGGTTAGTTGGTTACAAAAGCTATACTTAAAATCTTAATGCAGCGAAAAACAGGCACCTAACATGGAAAAAAGAAGAAGAGAAGATAAGATAAGTACCAATGTAGAACCTTAAGTTTCAAGAACATATCAATTCGACGTAACAGAATACTCAACCACAACAAAGTGGTAGCAGTTATTGCGATAAATAAAAGTGAACCAGAATGTTATGAAAAAAGAGAAAGTCATATTTCTGCAACAAAAGAACACATTCAAAGGTATTAGCAGTTTCTAAAGAGGGACAAACGATAAGGGCCCAGAAAGAAATCAAAATTCAAAACCATCCTTCAGAAGTTCCAATTTCAAAAAAACAATCATATACCAAATAAAGATATCAGAAAAATCGAGCAGTTCCTGTTCAGACAGATCAAAGAATGAGGAAATCTTTTTCAGACCCTCTGCAGTTCATATGAATCTTGTCACAACTACTAACAGTTAAAACCCTAAAAGGGACTAGTACATTACCTCAATCAGTAGATAATAAGATAAACGATAGGTGAATCTTGGCTTAAATAAATAAGTTTTAGAAATAATTCATAACACTTTCACTGAATGATATATCGTACTTAGGTTGATTTTGATTATGATATTTTATGTTTGTTCAAGTTGAGTTGAGTTCCGCTCTACAATTAAGGCATTGAATATTCATAAATCCAGGCATTGCATGTTCATACCTCTCTTTCCTTTGATTCACGTGTCATCTACCTTATTCTGCAACTTCATATTTTATGCCAGGTTGAGAGGGCTGAACTTGAAACTTTTGAGAAGGTGACCATGAAATTGGGATAACTTGAAGTTGAAGTTCTTTCTGCCAAACAAGTAAGCCATGTAAAAAAGCCGTCGATGTACATTCTTTAAAATTCATGATTTATGTGTTATTTAAAATTCAACTGGAATATGTGAATAGATATTTTGTCTCAGTTAACAACCCTTTCTTTTTTCTTGTTCAACTTTCGCATAATTGAGTTGTAAGAGCTTCGTAGCGAGCTTCATTGAATTATATTTTTTTCTAATTATTTAACCTTCCACCTGTATGACGATTTAGCAACCATATTGCTCTTTAAATTCAGGTCACCTGTTTGTATATTTTTCATTAATCATATTTCATTGCATACGTTCTGTTACTGAGATTTTTCATTAATCATATGTTGTAGCATAGAGTCAAGGGACGCTTGAAATAGAATATAGCCCCCACTACACATATATCATAGGAAACCACGGTATGCTGCACTTTGTTACTGAAGCTAAATGTTTTAGGTTTAAAGTCTAACCAAAAAAAATACACCAGTCAGAACTTAAGTTCACACAACCCCAGCTTAATTGAACTCGGCCAAGCATTTTCTCAAACATAATACGTGCACAATTTAAAACCCTAGCTCTCCC
Organism: Nicotiana attenuata; assembly: GCF_001879085.1. Lineage (NCBI taxonomy): Eukaryota > Viridiplantae > Streptophyta > Magnoliopsida > Solanales > Solanaceae > Nicotiana > Nicotiana attenuata. The sequence goes on along the minus strand of NW_017671287.1, from coordinate 171,982 downwards.
AAATTCCTCAACAGCTCATCTCAGAAAAAAACAATCATAAGCACAAACAACAAGGCAAAATCTCGGGAAGAGATTCAAACATTGAGGAGAACGGGAAAAGAGAGTTGAGGAAATAGCAAGAGGAGAAGAAAGTTGCAATGACTGAATAAAATTACAGAGCAAGGGCCAAGAAGAGAGAGTAGTTGTTGCATACCTGAGAATGTTAGGAACGCCGGAGAAGTTGCTGCTCTCTTGAAGAATCCACAGTCACAGAGAGACGGAGAGAGCAGAGTAAGAAAGTTTGGGGAGAACCCTAGCGGGCAGCGGCTAGCGTTAAAAAGTTTCGATCTGGGGAAGCCGGGAAGGGAGGAGAAGTGGAGAACCTTAGCACGCGGCTGCTAGAAACAATGGGAAGTGGCGAACTGCGGAACTAGGAAAGGGATGATATCGAAATATTGAAAAAATCATACTGTATGTAATTAGCATCAACAGCGAAATACGGAATTAATTCCATCCGTTTTTTCATATTTCGAATTGTATGCTCACCTAAATTTTATGGTTATAGAGATTTGGTTCGTCAAAATTATAGCTTATCTCTGTTCCGACGCTTAACGGTACTAGTCTTAGAGTAGCGTCGTGTACAGAGAGTCATGAATAAAGACCTTTTGAAAATCACATAAATATTATTAAAACTTGTAAATTAAAAATATAATTTTAAATAATAGTATAAGTACCTAAAAATAATGAATATTAATTATATTTGGCTAATTTTCTAAAAAAAACTCATATGTATTATACTAATTCTTATACATGGGTTGTTGTTTTGGTTTAGAAGTTCAAGCAAAGTTGGCATAATGTGTTAACTTGTATTAACATTGCTCATAATAATATTTCAGTACATATATTATCTTTAATCTTTTTTTAGGAAACAACTTAAAATAATAAGTTTGAACATGATTTTCGAATAAGCTTTAAAACTTAACTTCAAATACTATTTTTTTCCAAATATTATCAAATTTATATTCAACATTAATTCCAAACTACAGATATGCTTTAGTTTTATCTATTATTCATCGTAAAACAATACTCCCTCTGGTTCACTTTAATTAAATTTTTCGGCCTTTTTTTGTGGTCCACAATGTATTTTTTTGGTAACTAAACAATTTTATTACCAAGTAATATTTTACACGCAGCTTCTTTCTATAGCTTGTTCTGGACATAAGCCCCAGACTAAGCTATTTCTTCTGTACCTCTATCCCTCCTAAACTTTCTATACAATTCAATGAACAATGGGATAGTAATTCAATCTAGTAATCTTCCCTTCAGCCATTGCTTCACATTGCCTCTACAGTGTAGGTCCTGTGCTAGAAGTCTAGTAACTGTTTCTGCATTTCTTTGTGTTGCCTGAAAAACTCTTGCATTCCTCTCTTGCCATATATAGTATATGCTCCCAGCTAGCATCATCTTGTATATTTCAGCATTTGCACTTCTTCCACGACAGTGTTGCTCAGCCCATTTCAGTTCATGCTCCCATGTCATCACCTGTCTATAGATCCTCAGCCATTCCAGCATAGCAGTCCATATTTGTGTAGAGAATGAACATGTAAAGAAGAGGTGATTAGTAGTCTCTACTTCTGTGTTGCATAACGGACAAGTATCATCTTCTACATAGCCCCATCTTCTCAGCCTATCTCTTGTTTGGAGTCTCCTGTAAGCAGCCAGGAACATGATGAATATCCACTTAGGTAGTCCACTGTTATTACAAATGAGTCTTCTCCATGAAACTTTGCTAAATTGTCCTCTTTGCTTCAGGTACATGGTTTAGATCGGGAATGTTTCCAGTCTAAGCACATCTTCCTCTGTATACCCAACTTCTTCATAGTATTTCTTGGCTTTAAAAATCTTCTGAATCACCCAAGATACTTGTTTTGGCTCATCTCCCCACTCTGGATTATATTTCTTATAGTACACATGAACCCATTGTACCCACATTTTGTCCTTCTTCTTGCATAGATTCCACAATAGCTTGCATATGGCAGCTTTATTCCATAAGCCTATGTCCATCAAATTCAAACCACCAGCTGCTTTAGGCCAATATAATATGTCCCATGCTATGGGTGCTTTCCTTGTAGCCTCAACACTTCCTGTCCATAAGAATCTTCTACACATACTTTCAATCAAATGGATTAGTTTCTTAAATAATAAGAATATCTGAGACCAATACACTTGGATAGAGAGTAACACACTTCTAAAAAGTTGGACTTTTCCTGCATAGGATAGGAACTTAGTAGTCCAAGACTGAATTCTTCCTATCATTTTCTCAAGAAGTGGTTGACATTGCTGTACTGACATCCTTTTAGTACTCAAAGGTACCCCCAGGTATCTCACTGGAAGAAACCCCTTAGAGAACCCCAACAATTGCAAAATCTCCTGCTGAATATCATCTCTGACTCCTCCAAAATAGATTGAACTTTTCTCAGTGTTGGCCACTAATCCTGATGCCTGTGAAAACTCTTGGAAACATTGGTACAATAGCTTTACTGATATAGTATCACCTCGACAGAATAATAGCAAATCATCAGCAAAGCTAAGTTGAATTATGCTCATCTTGGCACACTTAGGGTGGAAGTTGAAATCTGGGTTCCTTTTTAGTGTCTTAAGCAGTCTTGTAAAATACTCCATAGCCAATACAAATAAGTAAGGAGACAAAGGATCACCTTGTCTCAACCCCTTTCTAGCTTTGAAAGGTACTGAGTGCTGCCCATTTATAATGATGGAATATGAGACAGTCCTCACACATCTCATAATCCAATTCACAAACTTCCCTAGCATTTGCATACTCCTCAGCACTTGCTCCATGTAATTCCATTCAATAAAGTCGTAGGCTTTCTTCATATCCACTTTCAGCATGCGTCTAGGTGATATACTTTTCTACCATAACCTTTAACAAGTTCATGGCTCATTATGATGTTATCATTAATCAATCTTCCCGGGACAAATGCAGATTGTCTTTTATCTACTATGTCATCCATTATCTCTTGTAATCTATTAGTTAATACCTTCGAAATGATTTTATAGATGAGAGCTTAGCAAGAAATTGGTCTGAAATTAGTAACTCTAGATGGATTTGGTACCTTAGGAACCAGGGTCACTGTTGTACAATTGATAGGCTGGTGCAAATTATCTTTTGAGAAGAACTCCAGTACTGCTTTTCAGTTATCTTATCCCCAACCACATGCCATGCTTTCTTGAAGAAGAGTGCATTGAATCCATCACATCCAGGTGCTTTGTTATCACTGATCCCCATTAGAGCCCTGTGTATTTCTTCCTTAGATACTGTTGTTGTCAATTGCAGTTGCTGTTGTCTGTTTACCAGTGGACCTTCTCTCATGATCACTGGATTAATAGTGGGAAGTCTTTCAGCTGCTGATCCCAATAGTTGTTTATAGAACCCAATTACTTCCTCTTTAATCTCCTGACTTGTCTGTATTACTTCCCCATTGCTTCTTGTTAAGCTCTTAATCTTGTTCTGGGAATATCTACTCTTCATGATTGCATAGAAATAGGCAGTGTTATCATCTCCCAGCTTTAGCCATTTTACTCTCGTTTTTTGCTTCATGATACTTTCCTCTACCCTCAGCCATTTCTCCAACTGCATCTTTAATTCCTTTTCTGTTATAACCATATTCTCAGTGTAACGACCCGACCAGTCGTTTTGAGCTCTAGCGCGTCGTTCAGCAGTTTGAGGCCATGAGCAGCATCACTTCAGGTATTATGACTTGTGCGCATAGTCGGAATTGCATTTCGGGTAGTTCGGAGTTGATTTGGAAAGAGAATTCTCATTTCGGAAGCTTTAAGTTGAAAGAATTAACTAAGACTAGATTTAAGAATAAACGACCTTAGAATCGGGATCTGAAGGTTCCAGCAGGTTCGTATGATGATTTTGGACTTGGGCGTATGCCCGGATCGGGTTTTGGATGACCTGGGAGCATTTTGGCGCCTATTGTGGAAGTTAGCATTTTGGAAGAAATTTCATAAGTCTGGCTTGAAGTACATTTTAGTGTTATCGATGTCCATTTGGGATTCCGAGTTTGGGAGTAGCTTCGTATGGTGATTCTGGAATTGGGAGCGCGATCGGAAGTGAATTCGGAGGTTCGTAAACCGTAGGTCATTTTGAAGTCATTTGGTTAAAGATAGAAATTTGAAGGTTTTTGAGAAGTTTGACCGAAAGTGGACTTTTTAGTATCGGGGTCGCATGTATGATTCGCGAGCGGGGTAATAGATGCATCTATGGTTCGCGTCGTTCGACCCTCGGCAGTGCACATTTTACATTTCTATTGGATCAGGCCGTACGACCTCGGCATGATATGCGCATGATTGTATTGCTTGTCTGAGAATTTTAAATGTGGATATTTGCCTTTCCTGGCACGCCGCCATAGGTATATTGTTTGGATCGGGTTGCGCGCCGCAACAGTGTGATGTTGAGCACAGTTCCCTATATATGTTTTTATGTGTTTTGTTTCCTATTTTTCTGAGGAAAGCTCATATTAGATGTGTGCCCGCGTCGCATGTATGATTCGCGAGCGGGGTGTCTGTTCAGTATGTTGACCGCGTCGCATGTATGATTCGCGAGCGGGGTAATTGGATTTCCTTTTTAGAGTTCGTTTTCCTTTTGTATCGCGTTCGAATTGGTAGCCTATTGGCACATTGTGGCATCATATGAGACTTTCGATTATGTCCGGGGTGGCTTATTTCCTGAGCAGTTCGTATTAAGTGAGATGAGATCAGATCGGAAGAGCACANTTTAGGATCAGTGCAATCTGATTATATGAAGTATATTGAGGAGCAAAGACCATTATTCGGTTCAGAATGAGGTGATGATTCTTGTCAGGAGTATAGACCCAATGATTGTAAATTCGATAGTTGGTTATGAATTTCTACACATCTCTTCCGTCGTGGCGGTATTGTAAGAGTTAGAGCAAGAATATTATATATATATATATGTGTATATATATATATATATATATATATATATATATATATACACACACATATCATGAGGTGCATTGGGAGCATCAAATTCGGGGAATTTCGACTAATTTGATCAGATAATGTTATTGTGGTCCTGTAAGTAAAGTGGTGCAAGGTGTGAATTCAGCAAAGGTATGCAGTCATGTTTGGGGTACAACGTGTAGTGATTGATACGGTGAGTGTATGTTGGAAATAACCTAGCAGAGAATTCCGGATGTTGGAATTGGGCTCCAGGCTTATTTGCTTAAGTGAAAAGGGATATCTTCAGATTTATCGAGCTAGGGTGCCCAGCTGAGTTGTGGTAGCACGGGTAGATGCTCGAGGTGTTAAACAGTGATTTCAGACAACTCCAACGCAGTTCTTAGCACGTTGGAGGACGAACGTATGTTTAAGTGGAAGAGAATGTAACGACCCGACCGGTTGTTTTGAGCTCTAGCACGTCGTTCAGCGGTTTGACGCCATGAGCAGCATCACTTCAGGTATTATGACTTGTGCGCATAGTCGGCATTTCATTTCGGGTAGTTAGGAGTTGATTTGGAAAGAGAATTCTCATTTCGGAAGCTTTAAGCTGAAAGAATTAACTAAGATTGGATTTCAGAGTAAACGACATTCGAATCGGGATCTGAAGGTTCCAGCAGGTTCGTATGATGATTTCAGACTTGGGCGTATGCCAGGATCGGGTTTTGGATGACCCGAGAGCGTTTTGGCACCTATTGTGGAAGTTAGCATTTTGGAAGAAATTTCATAAGTCTGGCTTGAAGTGCATTTCAGTGTTATCGATGTCCGTTTGGGATTCCGAGTCTGGTAGTAGCTCTGTATGGTGATTCTGGAGTTGGGAGGGCGATCGGAAGTGAATTCGGAGGTCCGTAGACCGTAGGTCATTTTGAAGTCATTTGGCTAAAGATAGAAATTTGAAGGTTTTTGAAAAGTTTGACCGGAAGTAGACTTTTTAGTATCGGGGTCGGATTCCGATTCCGGAAGTTGGAGCAGGTCCGTAATGTCGAATATGACTTGTGTGCAAAATTTGAGGTCAATCGGATATGATTTGATAGGTTGCGGCACCGAATATAGAAGTTTGAAATTCTAAAATTCATAAAGCTTGGATTGGAGGTCGATTTTAGCATTGTTTGATATGATTTGTGGCCTCGAGCAAGTTCGTAATGTGTTTTGGGACTGGTAGGTATGATTGGTTGAGGTCCTTGGGGCCTCGGGTGGATTCCGGGTGGTTAACGGATCGAAAATGGAATTTTGGAAAGGGCTGATGTTGTTGGTTGCTGGTATAACCGCACCTGCGAGGCAAGGGCCGCAGAAGCGGCTTTCGTGCTACAGAAGCGGAAATGGACGGCTAGGCTGAGACCGCAGATGCGGTCAGGTCACCGCAGAAGCGGGACCGCAGCTGCGATGGAGAGGACGGAGAAGCAGAAAAGGGCAGCCTGGTGACAAACCGCAGAAGCGGGTAGGTGGTCGCACCTGCGGAACCGCAGAAGCGGTCAAGTGACCGCAGGTGCGGAAATGCTGGAGGCAGTGTATTCTTTTAAACTCGGGAGATGGTCATTTTCCCCCATTTTTCATTTGGTGTGGACGATTTTGGAGAGCTTCAAGTGGGGTTTTTCGTCATCATCAACAAGTTTTGGAGCATTGTGCATCGATTCGAGTCTTCGGAAGAGCGTGGAATGCCGGTTATGGATCTTCAGAGCGAGGTGAGTCTCCTTTCTAACCTTGTAAGAGAGAATTGTCCCCATAGGTGAGTTAATTGGTTATGTGCTCCTATTTGTGGGGGCTACGTACGCACGAGGTGACGAGAGTCCGCACATAGCTACTATTATGTTTAAGTCCGGGTAGTCTAGGACCTAAAAGCATGCTATACTTGGAATATTTGTAATCTTATTGACAGTTTGATTTGCTTAAATCACATCGAATTAGTAAATGAATTTCTAAAAGGATTAAACTTCATTTTTTTAAAAATCATTAAAAGAGAATTGGCTTTTATTTGGATAAATGTTCCCCGATAAATTCTTAATTGGTTGTTTGAGCATGTATGTCTATGTGTACCTGCGTCGCACGTATGATTCGCAAGCAGGGTGATTGTTTATTTAAATTTGACCGCGTCACATGTATGATTCGCGAGCAGGGTAATAGATGCATCTATGGTTCGCGCCGTTCGACCCTCGGCAGTGCACATTATACATTTCTCTTGGATCGGGCCGTACGACCTCGGCATGATATGCGCATGCTTGTATTGCTTGCCTGAGAATGTTGATATTTGCCTTTCCTGGCCGATATAAATTGATAAAGATACTGAAGAGTAAATCTTGGAAATCCTTTATTAGTTGAGAAGGTGTTTACCTGCTTTCCGGCTTTATGAGTTATAATTGCTATATAAATCCATGATTTCCTCACATTTTTACTATATTATTATTGGACCACTAGCAACTGTCAAAGTCGATCGCTCGTCTCTACTTCTTCGAGATTAGACGGGATACTTGCTGAGTACACGTTGTTTCCGTACTCATACTACACTTGCTGTGCATTTTGTTGCACAGGTTTATGTGTGGCTAGTGGCTTAGTGTCATAGCGGCATGGTTGATACGGAGACTTAGGTGAGTTGCATTTATCGAGACAACCGCAGCCAGCAGAGTCTCCTTGAGAGTATTGCACTATATTTTCATTTCTGTCCACTTGTATTCCGGACAGTTACTGTATTTTTATGTCATTCCTTAGTAAATGTTCATGCACTTGTGACACCGGGTTCTGGGATGATTGGGGCATCTTGTATTAACTTCCTAACATTTATATTTGATTTGAAACGATTATCTTTTACTGGTAAAATTGAAGGAAAATTATAGTTTTCAAAATTATTAAAACGAGAATTTAATTAAGTATTTTGGTTGGCTTGCCTGAAAGCGATGTCCGGCGCCATCACGACCCTTAGTGGAAATTGGGTCGTGACACTCAGGCTGTCCAGGACTTCTCATTTGTTCCTGCATTTTGCATAGTTGCTTCCTACAGTCTGCAATCTTATCTCCTATAACATTGTACTCTTTAGCATTTAATTCTTTCATAGCTTGTTTCACCTTTTTCAATCTGTTCCATACATCTTTCATTACATTATCTTCATTACTCTCTTTCCATGCTCCTTTTGACTATCTTTAGAAAATCTTTATGTTCAGCTAGGTTATTCAAGAACCTGAACGTCTTGGAGACTATCTCTTCCTTTTCTTCAAGTGTAATACTCAAAGGTGAGTGATCAGAACATCCCGGATCCATTACCCATACCTCTGGATAAGGCATTTTCAGCATCCACTCTGCATTAACCAGTGCTCTATCAATCCTGCTATATGTGTGCCTATTTGTCCATGTGAAATTTCTTCTCTTAGTCCTCATTTCAACCAAACCAGTATCATTTATAAAGCTATTAAAGTCTCCCACCTCCACATCTTGGACATGATTACCAATTGGTCTATCTTCCCCTGATCTTATGGCATTATAATCACCCATGATTAACCATGGTATTTGCTGTCTATTGTTAATATCTACTAAGTCTCTCCATAGGTGTCTCCTATCATCCAGTGTATGCAAGCCATAGACTGCAGTGAATTCAAACCTCATGTTCATGCTTTTGATGAGAACTGGAACATGAATAAACTGAGAAGACGTCTCCTTCACCAGACATTCTATCTCATTAGCATCCCATAACAACCAAATTCTCCCTTTGTTGTTGTGTTCATAGTTTGCTAGCCAGTGCCATCCTGTAGTGATTTCCTTTATTATTTGTTCAGCATTCTGCTCCTTTATTTTGTGTTCAAGTATTGCTATCATATTTACTTTATTTCTTCTTATGTACTTCTTGACCTCCTTCTGTCTAGGGTCCTTATTTCGCCCCCTAATGTTCCATGTTACCAGCTTCATACAGGAATGAATAGAGCCTGTGAGTACCCTTCCTCCCCTGCTTGACTTCTTTGCCTACTCGAGCCTTCACCTAATTGCCTTGGATTTATTAGCTGCAGTCCAAATTCTGCCAGTATATTGAACCCATTTCTGATGCTAATTGAGTCCTCCCCTACCTTTTCCTTGCTTCGAGCTATTGATTTCCCTGTGGCTTTTCTCCAATTCTGCTCCTCCTCTCCTCTAGCTATCTTTGTAGGTGATTGAGCAGGTTTACTGGTTTCCTCATCACCCCTTATTACTTGACTCCTTTTTTGTAGTTGCTGTATCTTTCTGCTCCACCTTGTCAGTATTTTTGTCTTTAGGTTGCCATTCCTGTTTTTGCTTTTGTTGTTTAGGCTTAGTCTTCTGCATAGGTAGCTCCTCTTTAACACATCTGTGCCCAACTTGCATACAAACTTGACAGAAATCCGGAATCCAGTCATAAGCTACTCCTTGGACAGATTCTCTTCCAATTGGATCTGTCACCTTAATGGCCTTAGGAAGCTCTTTGGTTACATCCATCTCAATTAACACTCTAGCATATGTGATTCGATCCATTTGAGTAGCACATGCGTCTGCATATAGTGGAATCCCTAACACTACTTATCCTGCTTAGAGACTTAGCTCCTCAACAGTTCAATGGAAGGTTAGGAAATTTTACCCACACATGTATAGTTTGCAGAACCTCCTTGCTAAAATCAAACTTTTCTGACCAAGTCTTCATTATTATTGGCTTTGTACCCAACATATGTGGCCCTGAATACAATACTTTATCCCTATCTTCTATGGAGTTAAATCTTACTACAAAATATCCCTCATTGTGATAGTAGACTTTTGGCTTAGTTGTAAAATTCCATACCAAGGCAATAAATCGTTCCATAGCTCCTATTGTTGGAGTTGTTCCAACAACATAAAGGATCAATGCTTGCTTCCATTTTCTTTTCTCTTACTCTACTTCTTCCTTACATAATTCCACCATTACTTCTCCATTTTTGATGGTCGGTGCAATAAAACTTAGATCCATGCCTTTTGTCGCCAATCTGTTCCCCGCAAACAAATTAGCCCAATTCTTCTGACCTACCTCTGCATTCTCATATGCTAATTTGACCTTATTGTTATCAGTTTCCAATTTATCCTCAATTTTTCCACTATTACCAACAATTTCTTCAGAATTACTCGCAATCGATCTAGCTTTCTCTACACTAGTATTTCCATTTGCCTTCTGATTACCAGCCTGTGCTCCTAGATTGTTTGCATGCAAAGTAATTTCTCCTAAGCTAGGTCTTCCGATTTGCATTGGATTACCAGAAATTACCTTTGCATTCTCGATCATCGGTATTGAACTTATTGCTTGTGGCGTTTTCAGACCTTCCTTTGCAGCTGACAATGGCGGCCACTGTTCCATTAAAATTTTTGTTGCATCTGCGGATTCCAAACTCTGCGTTCCAGTAATTTACGAGCTACCAGTTCCCGTATAGTTTCCTAGTTGAATCGTCATTGCATTTTTCCTCCGTCTTCCCCTCCCCATTGTTGTTCAGCGTATGTTAGCAAGAGCACGCTATCATGCGCTGAGAGAGAAAAGATCATGCCTATAGGGTTTGTTCCACAATATTTAAAAGTTACAAATATCAAGAAAAAATTAACTTCTTTTTTCTAAAATTTCCCTTGGTATAAAGAGCGTAGGAGTATTTGTTATATTTTCAATGAATAAATTAAGGTTAATATGGTCAATTATATTGTTAATTAATGTTAAAAGGTGTATTTCTTAATATGTGTAAAAACAGCCAAAAAATCACTTAAAGTCGACCGAAGGGAATAGTATTTTATATGTTATTCAAAAAAAAAAAATTACATAATTGAGAGATAAGAGGATCTGTCAATATTATAATGATATATATTCATCTATAAATAATTATTTGAGTTATAATATTCTTAATTTCGAAGACAAGTTCACATTAAGATAATTTTAATTATAGGAAAGTAAGGATGGTTCTTTGCTTACATAGAATTAAATGAACTTGACACTTTCCGAAAAGCAATTAAATTGTGTTCAAGATAAAAATATAATACTTACAATTAAAGATGTAAATAAAAAGGGGTGAACACTTAGATTAAATGCCTAACTAATTTTTTTATTATGAATTGTAACCGTCCAAACAACTTGTACAAAATTTATACATTAAGTCAGAAACGAAAGCACCAAGTCCAATGCATGAAACAAAAACTTACTCCTTTCTACATAATTTCTCACATTTTGTTTCTTTCTTAATTATTTTTCTTTATTTGTTTATTACACTTAACTATGTTATTATTCTAATTTTTTTTAAAAATTATACCTCGTAATCTAAAAAAGAATGACTCATCCCCAAACTTGACTTATAATTAGTGATGTCATTAAAGTTGAACTTTGTTATTGGATGAGCTGGTTATATAAAAACATAACTATGTTAAAATAATAGATTACTTTTTAAATTTTAAATAATATTCATTTCTAACATTTATTTTTGTGATTCCATGTAATCGCTCATATTTTCTTTTTCGTCTAGCATAATTGTGCATAATTGTGAAATAATGAATCATTAATAAGCTTAGCATATAATAAGTAATGTCATTAAAGGAGAATTATTATTCAATGAGGTTATAGACTTATATTTTTCTTTTCTTTTGAATTATATATACTAAATTATGTTGAAACTTATTTTATGTTGTGTTGTAATTTTACATAAAAGTGTAATGTTAATTTTTTGGGATTTTGAATTTATGTTATTTTTCGCTTACATTTTATTTGTTTTAGTAGTATTCACTTATTAATTCATATTGCATGTCATTCAATTTTCAGTTAGAATTGATAGCTTATTTTTTCGTAAAATATTTGAGTAATGTTACGATATTATATTTATATATATTAATTATTTTATCAAGCATGTAGTCTATGATGTTCTTACAGATTATGTACTTTTAGTATTTATAAGTGATTAAATAAATATTATTAAATTATATATATATATATATATATATATATATATATATATATATATATCAATTATTTTTACAATATTAGTTACAAATATATGATTAGTAATTAATATTTTTTTCATAAAACAATATCTTTCTTAAATGTCAAAATTAATATTATTTATAAAGGCATATATGTTAAATCATAACTTTTAATTTTTGATAATTAACTTTATATTAAAATTTAATCTAATTGTATAATTATGCTTGTGCAACCAAATATTACACTTGTAGTTATTTTGTAATTATATTATGACAAATAATCAGGTTACAATACTATGTAATTACTATCCTAGTAATTACACCAATTCTAATTACCTAGTGACTTTTCAAATAGACCCTAAGTAAATATTTCTTAGTTGATCTCAATCCTGAAAGGTAAAGTGTTGGACAAGCTATTCCACTCTTAATAAGATTAATGAGATGATTCTATTATAATCCTACTTTATAGTTTGCCAAACTATAATTACTTTGTGCATTTTAAATAACGAAATAATTTTTATAAATAAATTCTTACTCGGTTTTAAACTTTCAGATACTAAAAATTCTTACGTAGTTCAAATAAAATGATTTATTAATAACGTTTTAAATTTCAAAGTCTTAATATTAAAAAAATAATTAAATGACAAATCTCTTATTAATTTCAATGTTCTAAAATTTCCTTGTTGAAGAAACACACTTATTTTTTTCTATTAAAGTAAATAATAACTACATATAAATTATGAGAAATGCACGTGTGTTATAAATATATTATATTATGGATGTTCATACTCCGTTGTAAATGAGCTTCCTGAAGAAGTTTATCCATATGGGGCTCCGCCATAAATATGTTTATCTATTTAGTACTCTATTGGAAATAAGCCTCCTAAAGAAGCTTATCACTTCGGTACCCGGTTATGGATAAATATTACTTCCGGTAGAAGATTATCCATACCGGGTATAATAAGCTTATCCTTTCAGTACTCCGTTATGGATAAACATTACTCTTAGTATAAGATTATCCATTTCTGGTATAGTAGCAGCTTACACAGCAGCTTGTAGTAGCTTACACAGAAGTTTGTAGTAGCAGCTTACACAGCAGCTTGTAGTAGCAGCTTACACAGCATCTTCCTTTCTTCTATAAATAGAAGAGATTTCAGTTCATTATATACATCAGTTTGAAGTTGAATAATATCAATCTCTCTCTCTATACTTGTCTTTTATTTCTTTACTTTAAGGTCTTTATTTTATAACACATTATCAGCACGAGACTCTGCCATCTCGAGTAAATACTTTGAAAGTATCTGAGGTACGAACTTTCTTTTTCTATATAATGTCAAATCTTTCTAAACTTGAATTTGTAGCCCTGGATATATCGGGCAAAAGCTACATGTCTTGGGTGCTTGATGCTAAAATTCATCTTGATGCGATGGGTCTGGCAGACACCATCAAGGATAAAAATCAGGCATCAAACCAAGACCGTGCCAAAGCAATGATATTCATACGCCATCACCTTGATGAGGGCCTGAAAATGGAATATCTTACTGTTAAAGATCCAGTTATACTGTGGAATAATTTGAAAGATAGATATGACCACCTGAAGATGGTCGTTCTTCCACAGGCACGTTATGATTGGACTCATCTAAGGCTACGAGATTTTAAATCTATCAGTGAGTATAATTCTGCTATGTTCAGAATTATTTCCCAATTGAAATTATATGGTGATAATATTACTGATTATGATATGTTGGAGAAATCTTTCAGCACTTTTCATGCCTCGAATATGCTCCTGCAGCAGCAATATCGAGAGATGGGATTCAAAAGGTATTCTGAACTTATTTCACATCTTCTTGTAGCCGAGCAACATAATGGGCTATTAATGAAAAATCATGAAAGCCGACCTACTAAGCGTGGAGGAGGTCGTGGCCCCAGTCGCGGTCATGGCCGTGGTCGGGGAAGAAATTTTAATCATGGTAATAATAATGCACCAAAGAACCCTCCTCACCACCAGCAGTGGAAAAGGAAGGAACAAAAGCATGAAGCGGTGCAAGCACCAAATGCAGAAAATGCATGCTATAGATGTGGAGGAAAAGGGCACTGGTCACGTACTTGTCGTACGCCAAAGCACCTGGTTGAGCTTTATCAAGCCTCCCTAAAGAAGACTGAGAAAAATGCTGAAGCAAATTTTATTTCTGAAGATAATTTAGACTTCATGCATTTAGATGTGGCTGATTACCTTGCACTCCCAGATGGAGAAACAAGTCATGTGATCGGTGGTGAATCTGTAGAAATGTAAATATTTTAATTTTTGTTGTTTGTAATAGATAGTATGGTTATGTAATTGTTGTACATAAAGAAAAATTATGATTTGATAATGATGTTTACTATAATATATCTTATTTATGTCATTTTGAAGAATATGGATAACATTATTAGATCAACTTAAACTCTAGCAGAGTTTGCAAGAAATATACAACCACCAAAGTGGTTATATTTCGTATATCTCATTGTAATTATATTTTGTTAACTACCAGAAGTGGTATATGCCTATGATCACCAGAAGTGATAATTTAGGCTTTCTATGATTACAATTGAAGATAAGCTACATAAATATTCTCTATATTAAATGCACGCCTCGATTTGCTCCTGAAGTAATAAATATTTTAAAAGAGGTTGAGGCATCACAATTTGATGTGATTAATGCGCATTCAGATAATTATGTTCGATTTTCCTGAAGGATGAGAACTTTTGATAATATTAATCCATTCCCTAAAGTGAATGTGACAATATTAATAAATCTGGTAAATATAAACGCGCTCTTGATGTAAATGTATTACAATTCACCTCCAGAAGAGGTAATATAATTGAGAGAATATATACTCAATATTTCGTATTTTAAATTTGCTCCTGAAGAAGTAACACAATTGAAATTGCCTCCTGAAGTAGGAAAATATTATGAAGAGGAGTTTTCTTGTGCTTAAACAATTGTTTATTTGATTGTGATTTTCTCTTATGATACCAGAAGTGTCTGAGCAATATTTGATAGTACAAAATGTATCAACAACTCTTGAAGAGCTAAGTGTTTGCCTAGAAGACACATGACACCAGTAGTGTCCGATAAATATTAGATTGTGGATAATAAATGAAGGCTCTCGAAGAGCTTATTTACAAATATGTCATTCATATTATATGATTATGGTCAAAACATGTGTTGTAGTAAACCCGAAGTTTACTAAAATAAATGGCTATCATATTGAGACTATAAATGATTGGAAGATTGAAAATCTTCATGTTTCCACAATCATAGGGGTAAAATAATATGTATATGAGAAGTTACCCGCCTTATTCTTCGATTTGTACTACATCATGTATCACGGTAAACCAGAAGTTTACTAATACAAAAGTAGCCACAGTAAATCAGAAGTTTACTAATGCAAAAATTTATGTCATAGTAAACCAGAAGTTTACTAAGAGATAGCACATGCCATGATAAACTTGAAGTTTTCATTTGCCATTTTTAAATGAGCTATTTGAGAATTTAGATAAGCATATACTAAAGAACTAGAAGATTCTTCAAGAATTCTCCTGTGTTGCTTGTTCTCATAATAAATTGATTATACCAGCTAAAGTTGGGACTAAGACCCCTGATTCTGAAATATATAAAAGGTGAATATGGGTCCATTCACCTATCATGTGAACCACCTATAGATGCATATATAAGATGATTACATGTATGTTTATTGTCAACGTGCAGTTTGGCATTTGAAATTGCTTTTCTCACGTAAGAGCATAATTTTCAGATTATGAGATCAAGACAGTTCATCTTGATAATGGTGGTTTATATACAAGCTAGTTTAGCAGTGAATACCTCCTATTAATGGCTAAACTATTGTTTATGAGAACAAAGCTTCATGTGTTGGTCTAAGATTTTCTAAATTGCATATAGCAGCACTTGTATGCATCAGGCCAACAATATATGATAAGTCCTCCCCTCACAATTAGTTTAGGATCAGAAACCAAATATTTTACTATCTTTTGATGTGTGGTATATGATTAATTTCTCTACCACAATGCACAAAGATATGTTTCCCAAAGAAGTTTGGGGATATATGTTAGTTTTTCTAACATTTGGGGGATTAATAAACAACTGAAAAATATGCTATATGAATCGAATTATCATTAATATGATCCTCACTTAGAAGATAATTCAAGTCAAATGCCAGAAGCATTTGCTGATCCAAAATCAAATATCATATTTCAGCTGCAAATGCTCCTATTAAAATTTAAAGTCCCTGAAGGATAGAGTTTACTATACGCATGAAGCATGGTAGACCAATCGGTTCCAAAGGTAACAATCCTTGAAAAATGATAAGGAGCTAATGATCAAAATGATTATAATGAGGAGGAAATGAGCTCTAGAAGAGCCCACGACATAACATTTCGCGAAACTCCAGAAGAAGTTCAGGTGCCTGAAAATAAAGAAATTGATGAGATCTCAACAAGTTATGTCGCTTAGGAACCGATACAAAATGATCGTCGACGATATATTTGATACAATATAGTGCACAATACTGTAAAATATTGTGAGGATCGGACCAGTAGTCCAGACACCTAAAGATGTCATGCCATTTAAATGCGAGTCATAACCTATATGACTCATTTGATTAAATATCTATAAAGATCCCTGAAGGATTTAAAATGCCTAAAGCATATAGTTCAAAGTCTCGAGAAATGTACTCGATCAGATTATAAAGATCTTTGTACGGTTTAAATCAATCTGGGCGCATGTGATATAATCGCCTCAGTGAATATTTGCTGAAAGAAAGTTACATAAATGATGTTATATGTCCATGTATTTTAATAAAGAAAATGTCATTAGAATTTGTTACACTTGCTGTTTATGTTGATGACATAAATCTTGTTGGAACTCCAGAAGAGCTCCAAAGGCAATTGAATATCTTAAGAAAGAATTTGAGATGAAAGATCTTGGAAAAATAAAAATTTATTTTGGTCTGTAAATTGAATATTTAGCACACGAGATCTTTATCCATTAATTTGCCTATACAGAAAGGGTCTTTAAACGCTTTTACATGGACAAAGCGCACACATTAAGTACACCCATGGGTATTCGATCACTTGAAGTGAATAAGGACCCGTTCCGACCTCCAGAAGAGGATGAGGAACTCCTTGGTCCTGAAATACTCTATCTCAGTGCAACTGCTATGCACTTATGTATCTTGCTAATGCTAACAAAGGTGGTACAGATCGTATTGGTTATGCAGATACAAGATTAGAATGCAGAGACTCAAATATTTGAAACAAGGTTTTCATCAGGGGGAATAAAATACGCGATGCACTCTTTTTCCGTACTAAGATTTTTTCCCACAGGGTTTTCCTTATAAGGTTTTTAATGAGGCACCTAGCAATGCGTATTACTAAATATGTGCACTCTTTTTCCTTCACTAGAATTTTTTCCCACGGGGTTTTTCCTAGTAAGGTTTTAATGAGGCACACTATCTTTTAATGAACATCCAAGGGGGAGTGTTATAAATATATTATATTATGGATGTTCATACTCCATTGTAAATAAGCTTCCTGAAGAAGTTTATCCATATGGGGCTCCGCCGTAAATATATTTATCTATTTAGTACTCTATTGAAAATAAGCCTCCTGAAGAAGCTTATCACTTCGGTACCCGGTTGTGGATAAATATTACTTTCGGTAGAAGATTATCCATACTGGGTATAATAAGCTTATCCTTTCGATACTCCGTTATGGATAAACACTACCCCCGGTAGAAGATTATCCATACCAGGTATAATGAGCTTATCCTTTCAGTACTTCGTTATGGATAAACATTACTCTTAGTATAAGATTATCCATATCTGGTAGCTTACACAGCAGGTTATAGTAGCAGCTTACACAGCAGCTTGTAGTAGTAGCTTACACAGCAGGTTGCAGTAGCAGCATACACAGCAGCTTGCAGTAGCTGCTTACACAGCAGCTTCCTTTTTTCTATAAATAGAAGAGTTTTCAGTTCATTATGTACATCAGTTTGAAATTCGAATAATATATCAGTTTCTCTCTATACTTGTCTTTACTTTACAGTCTTTATTTTATAACAGTTTTTAATACTTATTCTGTCATCTTAGATGTTGAGCCAACTCACCCCATGCTACAGGTAACACGTGCTTCTATTCTGTAAAGTGAAGACCAGGGCACGTGAGGGGCATTTGCACAAATTAAATGACATTCTTGATACTGACTCTTTAAACAATTAATTAGCTCAAACTTCGTTAGTTTTGTGAGCTAAATTTCATCTTTAAACGTAGTATTATCGTTTTGCTATACAGGAACATATATATATATATATATATATATATATATATATATATATATATATATATATATATATATATATATATATATATATATATATATTTTATAGCCAAACAGTTTTAAGCATAAGGGAGACCAAATTCAAGTATAGCCATCATACAAATAGGCTAGCTTTGCCCCAAGGGAATCTAGGATTTTTATAATATGGGTACACCACTAAAGAAATGAGTGAAAAGAAAGTATTAAGTGGAATTCGATCGATGCTCATCTAAATAAATAACTCAATATTCGACCAAGTGCACCATTTAGCTTCTTTGGAGCATGGGTGGTGCCAACAGCTAATATTAGACCAATTCTAAAAAATATATTGTTGGCCCAAGTGAAGGTAAGTTTTGAAGATTGACAAAGGAAGCTCAGGCATGAACCAGGTCCATCCCTTGTGGTGCATAGAAACGGGCAGATTCGAGCATGTGGGATGCACGTGAAGGGGATATGCTTAACTTGGTATATTTGATATCTCCTGATCGAAAAGGTTGCATCCTTACTCAAAGAGAACACTGTCCAAGACAGGGAAGGAGTTAGAAATTGAGATCAACTAGAACTCTTCCACCAAGGAAGAGTAGCATTAGAACTCTAGTTAATCTTTATTTACTAACTCTATAAATATCAGTTTTGTTCTCTTTTACAGGTAATGCACAAACGTAGAAGTTAAACGTGAATTGAGAGCAAAATAGCAAGGCTGCTTGCAAGCAGTTCGTGTGTGATTCAAGTGTGCAAACCTGAAGCTACATGAACCAGATAGAAGAACCAGTTTGTCTTTTATTCTAGTTCAATTGTAGTAGGTGTTTTCATATTGTACCTTTCAGCTTTATCTAGAGGCAATTGTAATAGGTACTCAGAGTTTTCAAGTTGAGTTAACTTGAGGTTGTCGCAACAGTTAGAGGTTGTTTGCCACAACGGGATTAGAGTTAATCCTAGCTAGGTTTATAAAAGTGTTTTGTAAATGCAGTTTTTGTCTCAGTAATTTAGTGAAGATTTTTGGGGGAAAATCCTACTAGGAAGTAGGTCGTCGTTTTTTCATATTTTGAGCCAGGTGATTTCCACGTAAAATACTTGTATTCTTTACTTTCCGCATTTACTATTTCTGCAAAATGAAGCTGGGGCATATGCCTTTTGCTAAAATGAAGCTCATTCCTTCTATATCTGTTGATTTGTCTTCTAAACAATCTTTTGTATCTCCTGTTTGCCCATCTGCAAGGCAAAATAGATTGTCTTTTCTCATAGCACTTCTATCTCTAATTCTTTGTTTGAATTGATTCATGTTAATACATGGGGACCTTATCACACACACACACACACACACACATATTTTGGAGATAGATATTTTCTTAACATTGTGGATGATCATAGTAGGGCAACTTGGACCCATTTAATGCAATCTAAAAGTCATGCTTTTTCTTTGTTGAAATCCTTCATATCTACGATTAAAACACAATTCAATCTTCCTGTTAAAACAGTCAGAAGTGACAATGCTTGTCTCTCCAATTCCGCCTTACAATAGTTCTCTAATAATGGCATTATCCACCAAACTTCTTGTCCACATACACCCCATCAAAATGGTGTTGTTGAGAGAAAACACAAACACCTACTAGAAACAGCTAGAGCATTATTATTTCAATCAAAACTGCCAACAAAATTCTAGGGAGATTGCATCTTAACTGCCACATACTTAATAAATAGATTCCCCTCAACTGTTTTACACAGTAAGACCCCTTTTGATGTTTTATATGGTAAATTACCTTCCTATACTCATTTGAAGCCCTTGTTGATACCCAAGTTTTCCCCTATCTATTTTTATACTCAAAATATTCTCAAAATAGCATGTACATGCATATATAAGTATGCCCAAGAATTTTTGAGATTTTTCTAATTTTTAAAGCTTTTAAAAATCATTTTTTATTATTTTGACAGTACAAAATCCAATAATTATTCCCAAAACTATTATTTTGGTGAATAATTTATTTCCATCCTCCTATTTACATCACAATATAATTAAGGTAATTTTTTTTTGATATTTTAATCTAAAATTGCAATTATAGCCTATATTGCGATTAATAGCATCTTACAATTATAAAATTACTCCCAGTATTTTTAAATTAATATTTATATATTATTAATTAATTCAGTGCTTTTAAATTTATTTTTAAAAATCGTTTTAACTATTTTAATCAAATTAAAAGGGGAGAAATTGGCTATTTAATACATAGCCCATTGTGTTTCAATTATAGCCATATTAAACCCCCAATTTAAACTCAATTTTACCGGCCCAAATCCTAAAATCGACCCAACCCTGACCCAATTCATAATACCCGACCGGATCCCCCCTTTAATCACAGCCGTTGATCTAAAAGATCAACGGCTCAAATTAAACCTTTCCTTTTTAATTCACCGACTACCCCCAACCCTAATTCATTTCCACCCTTCAGCCGCCCTTGAATCCCTAAATTCTCTCAAGGTTCTTCGGAACCCTAGCCTCCCCCTACCTTGTTCCACCATGTTTTCACCGGAGTCCATGGCTTCTCAGGCCATGGACAGCCTATAATCACCTCCTACAGCTCCTACATGCCTGTTGCTCGAAGGTTCGAGGACAGACCTCGAGGGTCTTCACTTAGACCTTCACCGATTCGAGGATTCCGACCATCTCCGGCCTTGCTCCGGTGGCTCTTGGTCATCTGAGCCTGATTCTGACCTCATCCGACTTAGATCGGACATTTTCGAAGCCTTCTCATTCTAGGGTTCATCTGAAACCCTAACTATCGAGGTTCTCTCCGATTATTTTTAGATCTGTTATATGTTTGCAATATTGCTTAAGTTTCTTAAACGTTTTCTCCGATTTTCTTTCAAAAAGTTACTTCTTTTCGATTAGGGTTTCTGGAAAAGGTTCTTGAAAATATTTCTGACTCTTCTTCTTCTTCTTTTCTTGGTGTGAATCGATCCTTGCTATGTTCTTATTTGCTCTTTTCTGACTCGCATGCTTTTTCGTGTGTTCTTATATTTGTTGTATTATGAAGTTTTCTGTTGTGCTCCGTTCTGTCTCTTACTGGTTTCAATATCATGCTCTCACATGCCTATCTTATGTGTTCCTTTATTGTGTTTTCCTACTGAGTTTTAGTCCTTTGTTTGCCTTTACCAGACTTTGTTCTTTCTAGATGTGTTTCATCGACTATTTCCTTAAGTTTACACTACCCCTTTATCTCCTGAACTCGTTTAAATTCCAAGCTTTTCTTGAAACTTGTTCCCTGTACTTCAAATTAGTTTCTATGTTCTATTTGCCTTGAACCTGCTATTGTGCTTGTATGTTTCCTCATGAGACTCTGAAAGAGGTCTCTGGGTCTGTTTCAATAGCTTGCCTTCTCATCTCTGTGTCGAATTCGAGTTTAAAAACCCTAAGATTTAGGGGTTTCTTTGGCAAGTTTTATTTTGTGTTTGGACAGGGGTTCTACTTTGAAACCTTGAACTCTCAGACTCACTCCGAGTTTATGAACTGAATTTGAACTTTTTCTGCGTTTGTGATTTTGAAACTTTCTTGCTAGTCTTTCGTAATTAGCATGACACCCTTCTTGCTTGACATGTCTATGTGTTTTATATATGAGACCTTCTCTTTCAAAGGTTTTGCCAACTGTTAATTTGTAATGACCCGGCCGGTCGTTTTTGGAAATTACGCCCCGATCCCCCATTAACTGTTTCCCCTAAGTTTATTTTGCTATTTTGGTCTGCCGGGACGTTCGGTGTTGAGTTTCGGAGAGTTTTGGGACACTTAGTCCCTAAACGAGAGCTTAAGTGTTGAAAAATGGTCCGTAGTCGGAACAGTGTGAAGACGACCTCGGAATGGAAATCCGATGGTTGCGTTAGCTCCGTTAGGTGATTTCGGAGTTGGGAGCGTTTTCGAAATGTATTTTGGAAGTCCGTAGCTCATTTAGGCTTGAAATGCCGGAGTTTGTATTTTTGAAGTTTCCGGTCCGATAGTGAGTTTTTGATCCGAGGGTCGGATTGGTATTCTGGAAGTTACAGTAGTTACGTCATGTCATTTGGGATGTGTGTGCAAAATTTTAGGTCATTCGGACGAGGTTTGGTTAGGTTTTTGATCGAAAGCGTGTTTGGTTGGAATTTGAGGTTCTTAGACTTGAATCTTTGATTAATTCGGGTTTCCGGCGTTGTTTTAGGTGTTTTAAAGATTGGTACAAGTTCAAATAAGGTATTAGGTGGTATTGGTGCTTTAGGTTGAGGTCCCGGGGGCCTCGGGATGATTTCGGGTGGTTGACGGAAAATTTTGAAGTTGAATGAATTGCTGAAGGTTCTGTCATCTGGTATTTCTGCTTCTGCGGCTTGGGAAGCGCAGAAGCGGAGCCGCAGAAGCGGATGGACCACCGCAGGAGCGAAATTCAAGTGCTCTTCAGTTTCCGCAGGTGCGGAAGTTTAACCGCAGAAGCGGTTACGCACCTGCGAGATGGTAGTCGCAGGTGCGGTCCTTGGGATTTTGTTTGAAATCGCAGAAGCGGTAATGAATCCGCATAAGAGGCAGCCGCAGGTGCGGTGAAGGGGCCGCAGAAGCGGAAATCTTGACTTTAATGAAGAACCGCTGAAGCGGCTCGTGGTCCGCAGAAGCGGGACCACAGAAGCGGTCCCTTGTCCGCAGAAGCGGAAACCCCTGGTCAGAAATAGAGATGTCGAGGGTTTGAGTTCATAAGTTGCAAAAATCAATTGAGAGCTCGGTTTAAGGCGATTTTGAGTGAGATTTGAAGTGAAGATCACTGGGTAACGTTTCTTTGGTCCCTTCTTGTTATATTTCATCATTATATAGTTAAATCCACCATTAGAATTCGAATTCAAGGTCAAAAATTTGGGAAAAATTGGAAGAAACTTCATAGACCTAATTATTGAGTTTTGAGTGGGCAATTGACCTCCGATTTGGGAGATTTTTATATGGTTAGACTCGTGAGAGTATGATATATGAAAATTATTCGATTCCGAGACGTTGGTTTGAGGGGCATTTTGGTCATTTTACCTATTTTTGCGCCCTAGCTCTAAATTTAATAGTGGAATCCGTTGTTTGCAATATTATTTACAATATGTAATTGAATTGAATAGATTTGGGCCAATTAGAGTCGGATACTCGTGGCAAAGGCGTGGTTTCTATTGATATTGAGCCGGTTCGAGGTAAGTGGCTTGTCTAACCTTGTGTGGGGGACCTTTCCCCTTAGGATATGAGATGTGGTAATTGAGTGCCTTGTACGTGAGGTGACGAGCGCTTACTTGAGCTAATTGTTGAAAAATCCGGTTTTTACTTAAGATATTGAGACTGAGTTGCCTTCATATTTGCCTTGTTTTACTTGCAGTTATAATCTGTGTTAGATTAGAAAAGCATGTTTACTTGATTTAACTTGCCTAATTGTTTAAGTTTCCTTGACTGTACTACGTGAAGCATGCTAGGCTAGTACTACCTGATGTTTGTCTTTTGTACTTCATTTCTGAAT
This sequence comes from Nicotiana attenuata, assembly GCF_001879085.1. NCBI lineage: Eukaryota > Viridiplantae > Streptophyta > Magnoliopsida > Solanales > Solanaceae > Nicotiana > Nicotiana attenuata. Next base: position 148,178 of record NW_017671287.1, on the reverse strand, counting down.
ATCTTCTGGTTGTGGTTGCGCATTTACATTGGGACTACGGATGTGGGATTCCGGTAGCTCCCCCCCCTTGTTTGTTTACTTTGGGACTGCGGGTTCGATTCCCGATAGACCCCCCTGCACATTTACTTTGGGACTGCGGGTTAGATTCCCGATAGATCCCCCTGCACTTTTACTTTGGGACTGCGGGTTCGATTCCCGATAGACCCCCCTGCACTTTTACTTTGGGACTGCGGGTTCGATTCCCGATAGATCCCCCTGCACATTGATGGTTGGACTACGGGACGGTATCCCGGGAGAATCCTTCGGATGTACACATATGATGGACTACGGGACGGTATCCCGGGAGATCCACTGGACAGTTGAGAAAAAGGGGCTACAGGACGGTATCCTGGTAGACCCTCATTGTTACCATTGGTATTGAGCTGTGTTTATTCTGTACTCGTGTAGTTGTTATAGCCTCGTTGACTTGTCTTATCTCACTGTTGTACTTACTATATCTGTCAGATTTTTATACTGTTAAATTAATATTATTATTATTATTATATATTGTCTCAGTAGGGCCCTGACTTTCCTCGTCACTACCCAACCGAGGTTAGGCTTGGCACTTACTGAGTACCGCTGTGGTGTACTCATGCCCTTCCTGCGCATGTTTTTCATGTGCAGATCATTCAGGTACCTCCACTCAGGCGCACTATCAGTGAGGCAGGAGGACTACGGAGACTTCGAGGTAGATCTGCTGCGTCCGCAGACCGACGAGTCTCCCTCTTACTCTATCTTTAGTACTTAGTTTTCCTTCTTTCGGTTGTTAGAAATTCTGGAGTATGGAACCTTACTATTCACTTCTGTAGCCTGTATTGCCAGTGAGTTTCCGGGTTTTGGGAATTGTTTTAGGCTTGTGATATTGAGTTGTACTTGCCAAGCGGCATTCAGTACAGTTTCCTTTAGATACCTGATTTGATTTTTCTCTATTTTTCTGCAAGTATTATATTTCCGCAGATGTTAGGCTTACCTGGTCATAGGGACCAGGTGCCGTCAGGACATGTTCACGATTGGTGTACTAGGGTCGTGACAGCACCAATCTTCATAAATGATTCCACTGCATCCTTCCGATTTGTGTAATTTTATTTTTGAATCAATGTTGTCATAAAGTCAAGCAAATTCACAACTGGGAGGTCTCTTGTGTGCTTGTTTGTTGCATTTACTGATTCAGCAATATTCGATGTCATGGTCATGGTTCTATTTGCCTTGGAATGCGCCCGGGACCATTTATCATATCCAATATCCATCAGGTATGTTTTCAATCTACTATCAATAGCTTCTAACTCTGCCATATGCCTGTTGAATTCTTCAACAGTGTATGCTCTTGCTAACGCAAAATATACTTCTTTGATTTGTTTTTGGCTCTTCCTGAAGTTTGTCTTTATGTTGTTCCACAGATGGAACATACATGCACAATAAGGGACTTCTGGATAGACAATTGAAGTTGCTTTCCATATAGCATCATGCCTGTCTGATACAATGCACATTCCCTCTCTTTGTCCATAGGTTTCTCTGAACTGCACGAAGAACCATTCCCACGATGCATCATTTTCCGAATCAACAATTGCATATGCGAGGGGTAGAATTTGTCCTGTAAATCCAAAGAACAAAATATCGATTACAAAATACTATATTAATTTAGCATTTCATATAGTAGTATAGTCATAGGTAGGTGCAGGTGTGTAGCAAAACAACTATATACTCTGTTGGTATACTTGTATACCATACTGGTATCATATAATATTTGAAAATATTTTTTGTTTCTTTAACTGAATGTAATTGGATTACATAAAATATTAATTTAGTATTTCATATAGTAGTATAGTCATAGGTAGGTGCAGGTGTGTGGCAAAAAAACTATATACTCTGTTGGTATACTTGTATACCATACTGGTATCATATAACATTTGAAAATATTTTTTGTTTCTTTAACTGAATGTAATTGGATTGTATTCTTACCCTCTGCGTCTTGCGTGGAAGCCGTGAGTATGATCCCTCTATATGTTGACTTTAAAAAACTTCCATCAACTATAACTGTTGGCCTACAATAGACCCATCCTCTAATCGATGCATATATAGCTATGAATGCATACAAGAAGCTCCCATCTCCTTCAGTGTGTAGTCGTGTCACTGATCCTGGGTTAGCGTACTCTAACATATAAAGATATGTTGGCATTTTCTTGTATGACTCACTTGGTGATCGTCTCAATAATTGCATTGCTTTTTCTTTTGATCTCCATGCTTGCATGTAGCTTAAGTCCATACCATATGCTTTTTGGATGTCTCTTTGGATATCTGTTGGTGTATATATGGTTTTCGGTTCAACAAGTAAAAATTTTCTCTACTCACAACTTATCTTTAGTAAAAAAATTTATTTTTTTGGAATTGCGTTTTTCTTGTTTCTTTTTGTTTGTTTTAATTTCTTTTTACTTGTTATTTCAACTGATTTTGTTTTCTTTTAGTTTTGACTTGATATAACTTAATCTCAGTGAAAAGTTAAGAAAATTAAAAACTAGAATATCATATGCGGGCAGACTTCTGGNATGCTTTAAGTCTCCAAGTGCATCTTTCATCCACGCATGCAAGGATATACCTGTTTATAATACAAATACAGTTATGTATCATGTTCTATTGATAAAAAACACACACAAAAATCCGTACAATTATATACTCACATGGTATACTCTGTTGGTATACTTATATACTGTATCGGTATCATATTTTGCTGATAAAAAATATAGACAAAGCAGCACAATTCTATACTCACATAGTATACTGATTTAGCATACATATATACTATATTGGTATTATGTTTTACTGATAATAACAAAGACAAACCAATACAGTTATATACTCGCATAGTATACTGATATAGCATACTTATATACTATACCAGTATCATTGATAAAAAAACACAGACAAACCAATACAATTCCATACTCGCATAGTATACTGATTTAGCATACTTATATACTATATAGGTATCACATAGTTTTTTACTTGAAAACATGCAGACGAACCTTCTTGGGCATGATTTATGAACCCGATATTGACATTTTTCTCTAACTGCACTGTTTCATAACGAGAGCCAGCAGGTTCTTGTCTTCGTAAATTTGTCCTTTTTCAACATTTTGATGAAATTGATCAGTTATGATGTTTGCATCATCAAGTTCTAAAATGGCGTCATCTCCTTCTTGCACATCAAACGTAGTAATCATATCAGTGCTTTCAAATTTTGCAATTTCTGATGAAATTGGAGCAACATCGAAACTGGAGGTGCTTGCAGCTATAGTGTTTTTAGCAAACGACACACACAGGGGAAGTGTTGTCATCCCTGTACTTGATTTTTTCAATTCCATGTAAACACTAACACTCATATCGCTGCAAATTGTAATTGGTGGATATCCTTGAGCAATAGCATACTGAATAACTATTGTTTTACTGTCCTTTTGCAGTTGCTTTGCAATTTCTCTGAGAAGTTGTTCAAATTTGCAATAGGTCTTTATTAGAATTGCATCAACATGAAAATTTATGAAATTATTGTTATCATCCCATTCTCCACTATGCTGCAGCAGAATTGGAATATTTTCCATGATTCTGAAGTTATAATCACTTTTATGTCCAAAATTGAATCTCAACAATGCAAATTTCAACAGTGTTCGAAATCAATAGTGTTCGAAATCAACAGTGTTCGAAATTTCAACAGTATATAGCTGCAACAGATTTTTCGAAATCAAACCTCTAGATCTCCAGATCTCCAAACCTAGATTAGAATTTTCAGCTAAAATTCAGAAGTTTAGCTCCGAAATCAAAATCAAAACAACAGCGATATCAAAATCTGAAGACAACAGCGAAATCAAAATATGAAAAGAAGATGCGAATCAGCATCTTCGATCTTTTTTTTCACACTTAGTGATCTTCAAATTAGGCAATGTCGGTGGAAATCTCAATTTTGTGCGCTGATTTTCTGAAATTTTGAGCAGCTTTTGCGTTTTTATGCGTAGGGCATTAAGCGTGGGTAGCTATTTTGATATTCCCGTTTATTTATTAAATGGGTAGGAGATTGTAATTATTTAGTGGGTAGAATTCTTTAATGGGTAGGGCAGGGTAAATAGTTTCACCTTTATAGGTACTCCTGTCTTTTTTCATATATATATATATATATATATATATATATATATATATATGTATATATATATATTTTTTTTTTTTTTAGGGCCCTTCATTGAAGTTTGGCTTTAAGCCATTATCCTGGAGCCGCCCTTGCTCCTTCCTCTTTATCGTTCTCATTTATTTCTCTACCACCACTAGAGTTTGAATTATTTTTCTCCAAGAGATTCTCTACTGGTGAATTTACTTATCCATCTGTTTATGGACTAGACCCTGAGCAACGAGAGTTCTTTTTGAGGAAAACAAATAAATCATGGAGGTATAAATTTAAAATTATAGATGTAAAATCAACTCATTTGTTAACAGCAGGCATGTATTTTGCATATTCAAAGTCAACATTGTTTTAGCACAAAAAAAAAAGGGGTCAACATAGTTTTTGAACCGAAAAAAAAAACTTAGGTCTTGAAAAAAAGGGATAAATGAAAAGAGTTTTTTCTTTTTCTCTACTTTGGTTTTTTTTTTTCAACCCCTTGAAAACAAATGGACGTTCAATTTAATTTTCCTCTTTCTTTAAGTTTTAATCCGCCCTTTCCAATAATAAAAAGGTGCAGATATCTTCAGTGAGTTCCCTTAACGAAAGTCAGTAGGTCAATCGCAATTCGTGCAAATGAATTCATCTAAACGTTCAAAGATTTTGGACAAAATTATTTAACTAGAGTCCAATATTCTGCAAATTGTCTATGTTTAACATGATCAGAAGTCAGAACATAGTGAATTTGGCAATTCTTGGCATTTGTTTAGGAAGGGAACAACTGTTTGATTTTAATTCATATAGACATATTCCTCCGTACAATAGACCCTTATGGCCCGGCACTTCCCCAGATCCTGCGCATATCGGGAGCTTAGTGCACCGGGCTGCCCTTTTATATACATTTTCCTCCACTAGGCCATAATAACAATTTTCTCAATAAATTTCGACTTAATATTGACAAAAATATTATATTATATAATATTGCATTTACAAGTTACAATACTTAGAACCCGTATGGACATAAGAAATTTTTTCTTTTCTTCAAAAAAAAAATAAAATTCAAAACAATGTTTGGTTATGAAGATTTTACAATTTTACAAATCCAACTTGAAAATACATTTTTGAATTTGAAAAATTGATGAGAACCAGTTTTTCAATTAAAAAATTGGAAAGCTGGTATTTTTAAATTTTACAAATTTATCCTATATTTTTAAAATTTATAAAAGTACCCCAGTCAGTTATTAAACTTAGGTAACACCTATAACTACGCACCATCTGATTGAGTGGCCCTGGACTATATTTTGACATCTTTTAATGAACTTTCCGTGATGCAACGGAGTTGCCATATTGATACAACACAACTACTTGAACGGTGAAGAAGCAACTACCAAATAGAGAAGAAAGAGAAAGAGTGAATGCAGTCTGTTGAGATATATAATTTATACTTTTACCTGAAGGAGCCACTACAACATCTATTAGAGATTGTTCGTACAGTTAAACAATCAGCATGTTTGATTGTTTGTTTCAAGTAGGATAATCAAGTCGGGGTAGTTTTGATGTTTTTTACAAATTGTTGGGGTATAAATTATGTTTCATGATTTTGAAAAAAAATACATCCAAATATGCTACAAAAATTATAACAAAACACAACTTCATCTTCAATTCAAATTTTAGTGAAATTTCAAATTTGAAAAAAAAAATTCTTGGAATTTATGTCCAAACGCCTACTTAATCTTGAACTCATGACTAGAGTTGCCGGCCTTATTTCTGTTGAATTTTTTAATCATTTTGTTCTGTATTTCTCATGAAAGATGAAACGGTTTGGATGAAAAATCCTTTCTTACTAGTTGCACTTAGCTGAAATAGAACAACTGGGGTGATGCTTTGAGTCTTAAAGTTTTTGTTGAAACTAACGAATTATGACCACTAACTAGGAACATTTGGAGACCAAGCTCATCAGTGCCAATTTCTTCTTTTTCTTTTCTAAATAATAATTGTGTCATGGATCAATTTGCATGTATCTCAATTATTTTATTGAATATCTAGTAACTCTCGCTAAGACATAAAACGAGTAGCTTTGTCCACCAAAACTTATCATATAAGAAGAAATTACCAAACTTTTTTCTCGCTATTGAAATTTGAATTATAATCTCCTTTAATTATCTATTTTGTTGCGTGCTAAGTGTAGGCATATAAATTTTAAATCCATAAAAGAATTTGGATTATATTTTATAATTCAAGATATATTGGTATATTATGGGCTAATATAATTGAATTAATTATATAAGTCCAATATATATGGATCAAATAAATAAGTCTTAATCCATTGGGCTAAATTGATGAGCCCACTTTATTAGGCCCAATATATCATCTTTCTAGAGGCCCAGTTTGGTGCCACATGTCAAATGACGTGGCACGCCACATCAAATGGAAGAGCCAATAGGACCATGCCACGTGTCGAAATGACAAGGCATGCCAAGTCACACTAAAAGGCTAATGAAATCGCGCCACGTGTGCACGTGACATGTTCTGGCCAATAAAATGCGGCCATGTCACACTTCAATTTGATTGGTCGGAAAGAGTTTCTTCTTATCACATCTCCTCCCATCCACAACTATAAATAGGGGTCTTCATAACTCAGAAAAGACACCAGAAGTTATAATAAGAAGCAAGAGAGAGCTCGTGGATCAAACGCCGCAAATTTCTCTACAAGTTTCAAGCTTCAAGCAATCAAGTTCAAACTCAAGAACGAAGAACCAATCAAGGTCAAGTTCAAGCAATCAGGCTAAAGCTCAAGAACAAGATCATCGTTCGTGGCGGCAACTACATATTCAAGATCAAGCTCAAAGTCCCTTGAATTTATTTACAATTGGAAAGAAGAATCAGAGGATTCATAGAGATTATACACTCATATTATTTGAAATCAAATACTACGATTGTTGCAATATTTTTCGGTCTTGATTTTATTTTCTCGACGCAATTTATTGTCTACAAATTCTGGCACGCCCAGTGGGATAATCTCTACCTGTCATCTCAAAATTCCAATCACCATAACTCAAGAACATTGAAATGGCTTTAAAGAAAATCAATCCAGTTCAACTTCCACCATGGCTGCTAATTCCAGGTTCTATGCTGAGGTGGAAAGCATCCTTGATGTTACCTTTGGAAGCTTTGGACCAGTTACGAGGAGCAAAGCAAGCTCGTTAGGACAACAAGCACCCCAAGTGTCGTCCACATCAACCCCTGTTTTCGGATCTTCATCCTCAAAAGGAGCAAGATCTTCCACAAACGCACCTGAAGGAGGAAGCGATGTTGCTGAAAAGATCAAGAAAACTCTTGCTCTGCTTGACCTCTCCAGATCCAAGCACTCTGCTGTGAAGGAAGATGATGATGCTTCAAGTGATGGATCCTCCCTACTTACACCATATACACCATGGCTTGCATGATTCTCGTGGACAATGGAGAGTAGCATGGATTTTCACACAGATTGATCCTTGATTGGCTCAGCTGGACAAACACTTCATCTGTGGAGGAGCAGTTGGAAAACTTAACGAAAGCAATCACTGGCTCGACCAAGTGCATGCAAAATCAAGATACTAGAATCGAAAAACTAACAGATAGGGTGGAAATCTTGATGGAAGAAGAATCTACCCACGCACCTGGCAAGCTCCCAGAAGTTCCAGAGAGTGCTTCTCCCCAGAGACAAGTAGCATCCGCTAAGGCTATCCCTGTCTCACTTGAAGGGATGATTCAAATCGATCAACTGAAGAAGTTCATTGAAGGAACCATTAAGAACAAGTATGAAGTTGCTGCCAAGTCCTCCCTTACGTATGCAAAACCGTAGACTGCAAGGGTCGATATGTTGAAGATTCCTACTGGTTATCAACCTCCAAAGTTTTAACAGTTTGATGGAAAAGGTAATCCAAAGCAACATGTGGCGCACTTCGTTGAGACATGCAACAATGCTGGGACTTATGGAGATTACCTCGTCAAGCAGTTTATCCGCTCGCTGAAAGAAAATGCTTTTGACTGGTACACAGACCTCGAGGCTGGATCTGTTGATAGTTGGAATCAACTAGAGCAAGAGTTCCTAATCGCTTTTATAGAACAAGACGTACTGTGAGTATGATAGAACTTACAAATACTCGTCAACGAGAGGGTGAACCAGTTATCGACTTTATCAATCGTTGGAGGAATACAAGCCTCAACTGCAAAGAGAGGCTTAGTGAAGCTTCTGGCATAGAGATGTGCATCCAAGGCATGCATTGGGGACTTCGCTACATCTTACAAGGTATCAAGCCTAGCACATTTGAAGAACTTGCGACTCGTGCCCATGACATGGAGTTAACCATGGCCTCCATTGGAAACGAAAGGGTGCCTATCTATGAGCCTCGCAAAGGGAGCGACAAGCAAGAAGTCAGAAAATGGAGCAAGTTTGTACCCGGACCTGGAAGAAAAGAAGTTATGAATGTCAACACATCACCTGTAAAGTTCAAGAAGAAGGTGAGCAAGAAGTAGAGTATGAAATCCATTTCTTTTCAAGATAAGCCAAGTGGAAAGTTGACACTAAAAGAAATGCAAGAGAAAGAGTACCCATTTCTGGATTCTGATGTACCAACTATTTTTGAAGAACTCCTCGAGTTAAATCTCATTGAGCTCCCGGAGATGAAGCGATCAAATAAATCTAGGAAAACAAATGACCCAAATTACTGCAAATACCATCGACTTGTGAGCCACCATCTGGAGAAGTGCTTTGTCTTCAAGGACAAAGTTATGGAGTTGGCTCGCAAAAAGAAGATCGTGCTTGAAGATGAGAAAGCAAGCACAAACCAAGTCTCTATCACAATTGGCTCATTATGTGGTTTTAAATAAAGCAAAGATGAAGAATTATTGGAGAACGACAAAGCTAAAGTCAATCAACCTGATGATGATGAAGGTTGGACGTTGGTCACTCGTCGTAGGCACCACAGAAGGAACCCGCGAAAAGAATCAGTAGAAAAACCAACAAAGAAAATGATGGTAAAAAGACCAAGGAGATGGAATCCGGTTAAGCATTTAAAGACAGAAAAAGTGGAGGTGTACCACCCTCAAAAGCCACGACATCCAGTGACCTTGGAGGAGTTTTTACCAAGTTGGTTCCGCACGAAGATTTCCCATGGGGGTAGTGATGCCTTTTGTTGCCATGCTGGCGAAGGGGGAGAAAAGAGTGATGACCTACCGTTGGCACCATCTTCGGAGAAGCTCATCGAGTCCACTCCTCAAGAAGTTAATGCTTGTTAGGAAAAAGTCACGTTCACAAATGACGATCTTCTGCTAGGTGATACTCTTCATAACCGCCCATTGTACCTGGTTGGCTATATGCTTGATAAAATGGTAAATCGAATTTTGGTTGACGGAGGATCCTCAGTGAACATTTTGCGAATTCGCACTGTGAAAGAACTTGGTATTCCCATGAACGAACTCTCAAAAAGTCATGTGTTGATCCAAGGATTCAACCAATGGGAGCAAAATGCCATAGGCGCGATCAGGCTGGGAATCACCATTGAAGATATGCAATCAAGTGCATGACTGCATGCAATTGATACAAAGACTTCATAGAACGTCTTGCTTGGAAGGCCTTGGATACATGAGAATAAAGTGGTTCCATCTACCTACCATCAATGTTTGAAATACTACGAAGGTGAAGTCGAGAAGAAGATAACTTCTTATGACGAGCCATTCACCGAGGTTGAGTCACACTTCGCCGATGCAAAGTTCTACTTGAATAACCGCATTGTGAAGGTGCTAAAAGCTGATGAATTCATGAATGATAAGAATGACAAGTCCACGGCTAAGAGAGCTGAGGTGGTTGCCGAAAAAACCAAAGCTTTTGTTGAGAAGGGCGAGCAGCAATTATATCACTGTAGAAGATGAACCTGCCGCTTCTAACAAGCCTTTTGTCTTTGATCGACTTGGAAAATCAACTGTGAGGACTTGCATATTTGAGAGATTGGGTCCATTAAAGAAGGGGAGCAAGAGAAATTTTTGAAGCATAAGAACACCCGTTTCGCCCAAAATCCAGAATATCTCTAAGGATTTCCAAAGTTTGGTTCCTTCTAGAATGAGGCGACAAACAAAACTTGTGGTTTCATGTAAAGAAGTACTGAAGGTAAAGCCATATATTGTCGTCTACACTAAGGAACGTGACGAAGATGAAGAAAGTGTGGGTTATTCGTATCATGTTACTGTACAAGGCGAGAATGGTGTTCTATCTTCAATGGAGGACAATGCAGCATTGGAGGATGTTTCACCATGTTATCACATATCCTCCAACGATGGGGACCCTCAAGAAGATGAACATGCAAAAGATGCTCCGCTGGAACTTGAAGAAGGGGTGAAGGCAACGATTGATGCCTTAAAAGAAGTTAACCTTGGCACTGATGAAGAACTAAGACCCACCTACCTATGTGCTTTACTAGAAGTTGATGAAGAAAGCACTTATATTGAGTTAATCAAGGAGTTTAGGGGTGTATTTGCTTGGAGTTACAAAGAAATGCCTGGCTTGGACCCTAAAGTAGCAGTCCATCACCTTGCAGTCAAGAATGGCGCTCGTCTTGTTAAGCAAGCTCAAAGGCGCTTTAGGCCGAATTTGATTCCCCTGATCGAAACCAAAGTTAACAAACTCATTGAAGCTGGGTTTATCCGGGAAGTTAAATATCCAAAATGTGTTTCAAGTATTGTCCTTGTAAGGAAGAAGAATGGCCAGAATCGAGTATGCCTTGACTTCAGGGATCTCAACAATGCGTGTCCTAAAGAGGAATTCCCGCTCCCTATTCCAAAGATGATGATCGATACTACTACTGGTTACAAGGCAATGTCTTTCATGGACGGTTCGTCGGGCTATAACCAAATTCGCATGGCACCAAAAGATGAAGAACTTACTGCATTCCGCGCCCCCAAGGGTATTTATTGCTACAAGGTAATTCCTTTTGTCTTGAAGAATGCTAGTGCTACTTACCAAAGGGCTATGCAGAATATTTTTGATGATCTTCTCCACAAGAATGTCGAATGCTATGTTGACGACTTGGTGGTAAAATCAAGAGAGAAAGGAGACCACTTGAAAGACTTGAGAATGGTATTTGAGTTGCTCCGGAGGTACCAACTTAGGATAAATCCATTGAAATGTGCCTTTGGAGTTACTTCTGGAAAGTTCCTTGGTTTCATTGTCCGACATCGAGGGATCAAAATTGATCAAGCCAAAGTGTATGACATTTTCAAAATTCCTGAGCCTCGGGATATTCATGAATTGAAAAGTCTGCAAGGAAAGCTAGCATACCTTAGAAGATTCATCTCGAACCTAGTTGGGAGGTGCCAACCATTTAGTCGCCTCATGAAGAAAGGCGTTCCTTTCAAGTAGGACCAAGCTTGTAGCAATGCCTTTGAAAGTATCAAAACCTACTTGATGAAGCCTTCAATTTTAGCAGCTCGTATACTTGGAAAGCCATTGATACTATACATTGCGGCGCAAGAAAGGTCTGTTGGAGCATTGTTGGCCCAAGAAAATAGTGAGGGGAAAGAAAACTCTCTTACTACTTGAGCAGGATGATGACACCAAACGAGCTGAATTATTTGCCAATTGAAAAGTTGTGTTTGGCGCTAGTCTTCTCAATTCAAAAGTTGAAGCACTACTTTCAAACTCATGTTGTCCGTCTTGTTTCTAAAGCAAATCCAATCATGTTCGTGATGTCAAAACTTGTTATTAGTGATCGACTAGCGAGATGGTATCTCCAATTTTAACAATTCAAGATTTTGTACATCCCTCAAAAGGCCATAAAGGACAAGCATTGGCAGACTTATTGGCAGCTCATCTGATACCTGATGGCTGGGAGCTAACTAACGAACTACCCGATGAGGATGCAACGGCCGTTGAAGTTCAACCTCCATGGAAGATGTACTTTGATGGTGCCGCGCATCTTGGAGAAGCTGGTGCTGGCGTAGTATTTGTCACTTCCCAAGGTGAAGTCTTGCCCTACTCCTTCACCTTGACACAACTCTGTTCCAACAATGTTGTTGAGTATCAAGCATTAATACTTGGGCTTGTAATTGCCGTTGATATGAAGCAATTGCAATTGCAAGTCTTTGGTGACTCCCAGTTAGTGGTCAATTAGCTTTTAGGTAGTTACGAGGTCAAGAAGCCTGAACTATGCCCATATCATGATTACGCTAAAACATTAATGGGGTGGCTCGGTGATGTGACTATTCAGCATGTGCCAAGGAAAGAAAATAAGAAGGTTGATACTTTAGCTGCCCTAGATTCATCTTTAACCCTGCCTGATCAAGCGCAAGTTACTGTCTGCCAAAAATGGGTAGTACCGCCGCCAAATGAGGCTGAAGGTGAAGAAAATGAACTCAAGCATCTTGTCACTATTTCTGAAGTTGAGAAACAAGAATGGCGACAACCCATTATCAACTACTTATGCTATGGGATACTTCCAGAAAATCCGAGGAGAAGGACTGAAATCCGTTGTCGTGCACCTCACTTCCTTTAATACAAATATACTCTGTACAGAAGGTCATTCGAGGGTACTCTTACAGTGCTTAGGGGAAGAAGAAGCACTCCAAGCTTTGCAAGAGGCACATTTGGGGTATATGGGTCACATCAGTCTGGACCAAAGCTCCACTTCCATATAAAAAGTATGGGATATTATTGGCCAAATGTGGTAAAAGATTGCTTGGACTATGCTCGAAGATGCAAGGCTTGTCAATTCTATGTGAATTTTATTCATCAACCTCTTGAAGTGTTGCACCCGACTGTTGCATCCTTGCCGTTTGACGCTTGGAGATTGGATGTTGTTGGACCACTGCCAAAGTTCTCTGGTGGGCACCTATACATCTTGGCTGCAACTAACTACTTCTCAAAATGGGCTGAAGCTGTTGCTCTTAAGGAAGTAAAGAAGGAAAATGTTGCAAGTTTCATCCGAGTAAACATTATCTATCGCTTTGGCATTCCTCGTTACATAATAATGGATAATGGCAAGCCGTTCGACAATAGGTTGATGAACAAGATTTGTGAACTCTTTGGCTTCAAGCAACGTAACTCTTCTATGTACAATAATGCCGCCAATGGTCTAGCCGAGGCATTCAATAAGACTCTATGCAACTTGTTAAAGAAAGTCATTTCCAAATCCAAACGGGATTGACATAACGGTATGGAGGAAGCTCTGTGGGCATATAGGACAACTCACCGCACACCAAAACAAGCGACCCCTTATGCACTCGTTTATAGAGTTGAAGCCATCTTGCCACTTGAGCGCCAAATACCTTCATTACGATTATCTATTCAAGAAGGCATCACTGATGAAGAAAATGCTCGACTTCGATTAGTAGAATCGGAGGCTCTTGATGAGAAAAGGTTGGAAGCTCAACAGAGTCTTGAATGTTATCAAGCTCGATTGTCTTGCGCCTTCTCTGTTGAATGTTATCAAGCTCGATTGTATCGCGCCTTCAATAAAAAGTTCGCCCGAGATCCTTTCAAGTAGGAGATCAAGTCCTTTCCGTACGAACCGATTATTACTTCCCATAAACCTATAGGAAAGTTCACTTCAAAATGGGATGGGCCAAATGTTGTACAAGAAGCTTACTCAAGTGGGGCTTACAAGCTGGTTGATGCAGATGGCATGAGAATCGGCCCTATCAAGGGAAAGTTTTTGAAGAAGTATTATCCTTGAAGTCATGACACTCCTCGACGTACGAGCCGAAACTGCAAGTTATGACGCTTTTTGATGCACGAGCTTAAACTGCATGTTCCTACACTTCTGGCCCGCATGAGTCTAAACTGTGTACGACCAGCAACAAAAAGAAGAAAAAAAATCCGCTAGGTTGAAAACCTCGAAAGAGGCGGCCTAGACAAAAGTTAGGACATAAAGAAATAAAAAATAAAAAAATAAAACAAAACAAAAAAATAAAATAATCACCTATTCTGAACTACGGTATGACTTGATCCTTTTCACCGAGGTACGTAGGCAGCTTAGAGTTTCATTCTGAGTTCAGTCGCATAAGTTCATAAGATACATAATCCCCCAATCATTGTCCGAATGAAGTACGGGGAATGTAATCCATTCAATCGGCACTTGAAAATCGAGCTGAGATACCATTCTTCTGTTAAAATTTGGATCCCGTTTGATTTAAAGGGGGAAAGCCGCTATGGTAAATTGGTGTCTTCAATAAAATGATAAATATCTTTTAGGAGGCTGCCAAGCATTTGCATTGAAGTCCGGGGATTCGCTATGCCTTCATGTTCGCCAAACCTTCAAGTTTTTTTTGGTGAAGCTACGACGTTTCAAATTCAGTGAGACTTGAACCCAAGATATTTGATGAGAATGAAGATCTTGAATTTTAATTTGGCAATTAAAAAAAGGTCTTGCGATATCGAGGCATCCACATCAAGATACAAAAATTTTTGGTGAAGTCGCGCTAATTTGGGATTGTCGACATATCAGAAACCAAAGTCGATTTCGAGATATCATCTGAAACTATCCTTAAGGCATTAAATTTTACATTTTGTATACATTTTAGATTTTGCAGTTTAGTTTACAAGAAATCAAGCTGTTCGTGATTTCAACATTCCCACATGAAGATACAAAAATTTTGGTGAAGTCGCGTAAATGTAGAATCGTCACTGTGTCAGAATTTAATATTAATTTTGAACTATTATCCGAAACTATCCTTAAGGCACTGAATCTTGAATTTTGGATATATTATAGATTTGTAAGTTAAGTTTCTGAAAGAATTAAACGGTTCATGATTTTGACGTTTCTATACCAAGATACAAATTTATTTTGGTGAAACAGCACAAATCTGAAACTACCAACGTGTCAGAATTTAAAGTTAGATTCAAAATAATATCTGGGACAATGCTCAAAGTATTTAATTCCAAATTTTGGATATGTCTTAGATCTTGAAGTCTATTTTCCAGGAGATCAAACGGTTCATAATTTTGACGTTTCTACACCAAGATATAATTTTTTTGGTGAAATTGAAAAACCTGAAATTATCAACATGGTGGAATCTATAGGTGGTTTCAAAATATTATCTGGGTCGATTCTGAAGGTGTTTGATTCTAAATTTTGAACATGTTTTAGATATTGAAGTCTAATTTTCGAGAATTCAAATGGTTCGTTATTTGGAATCTCCCACGACAAGATATGAATCTTTCGTTACAAGCGCGTAAAGCTGAAAATTATGCGACTAAGATAAATGTCAGACAATGTAAAGCAAAAGAGAAGCAATCTTATTTAAGATGAAATAAATATCCACTAGGTCAATCTTACATAAAGATAAAAGGGAAGATAATGCTGATAGCCTAATCTAAACAAAACTTGTAGTTGATCAATTCTTGACAGCTAGTCTACAGGTTCTTCTTCTTCTCCTCCAAATTGGCCGAATCATCAACAGTCAACATATTTACGTTGTCGTATGAAGAGACCTCAGTCTCGGCAGCTGAAATTTTTGCCTGAATCTCTTCAACCTCCTTTTGAATCGCTTCTATAACACCTTCGAGGTTCTCCCTCTCTTGTTGTAATGTCTGCAACTTCTTCACAACTCTCTTTAGTTTCTTTTCATTTGAGGAAACTTTCTTGACTTTCTCACTTGCTTCAAGTTTGAACGATTCGAGATGCTCTTTAGCTTTGGAAATCAGCTCTAGCTTGTCATCTTCACTCGTCTTATCAGCCATATTGGATCGCTCTTGGTCATATGATGCGGCAAGCTCAAAAAGAGAATCCAGTAAACCCTCTAATGGAGAAAGATCCAAAATATTCGTCTTCTTCATATCCTCGAAAATCTCAATGATTTTCTCCCTATAAGATGAGAGCAATTCTGCACGAGTTTTGGAGAGTCTATTGCAAATATCCTCCCAAAGTCCCAAGATGAATTCCTTTTTGCGATTAAAGACAATGCCTTTTCCTTCAAAAATAGATACCGCTATATTTGTCATTGGTGGAATGCGAGTTATCTCATTTGGAGTTTGTCTTTTTAGGGATTTGTCATGAGGAAGAGATGATGCCTTTGAAGATGACTTCACTTTGACGTAGGTCCTCCAATAGATTCATCACTCACTTGCGGCTTGTCATGTGGGGATACCATCGGATGCCCAATGGCGTTTAACTGCATAAGGAAAAGTCAAAGAAAGTAAGTAATTTATAGTGAATCTACTCGTAAAAAAAAGGGAAAAAGGCGAGGTGATTGTATTTACCTCTTTGTTACAAGCTGTATGCGTTCTTGAGGGACTATCAACACTTGGAACCTCTACAATCTCTACTGGGTTAGGCCGTTTCCTTTTCCAATTTTGATCTTCATTGGTACTCTGGCTTGTATCTTGAGGAACTCATATGTTAAATGGAAGAACTGGAGGGTATTTCTCTATATCCGTTGAAGTGCACACCACCTCTTTCAAAGCTGCCTTTGAGGATTTAAGCTTCCTTTTCTTATGTTGTTAACTACTTTTGGGATCGAAGTAGGTGGTTCTTTGACTTTTGAGAGCGTCTTTCCAACACTTTGATCTTCACCTCCTAAAGGAATAGTAGATTTCAGCCCAACATTGTCTACCAAAGCATGTAAATTATTCTCGAGAAACTTCCCATGCGCTTTCTCCCACCAAGACAAATAATTGGTAGAGAAAGGCTTCTTCATAGGATCTCCCCTTGGGGGAAAAACCGCACGTGGCATAGACTGATAAAGTGTGCAAATCTTCCAAAATCTGAGTCCTTCATCTAGAGAGGCGCTACAGATATCATTCTCCAAAAAATTGGGGATGTTCTGGTAAAACCCAAATGGACAACCAAACCGATGTGGGCTATATGGCTTGATGATGAATGAGTTACCATACCTCAAAGGGAGGTAATTAAAATGTAAGCTCATGAAGTAATTTGACTCCAACTCTTGAGGGGCATCGTTATTCACATAAAAATAAGGACGAGAATCGGTTAACATTGTTTGGTGTCCAAACTATATCCTCCCTATTGTGGATGCTTTTTCTTGCATCCTTCTCGTCAAAGTACCTCGCAGCTCCCTCTCCTAAGTATGCCACCATCAAAGGGATGGACGGACCCTTAGCAAGTGGATAATGGGTTTTGAAGTAATGTGCAAGCCAGCCATAAATATAATGGATGGGAAAACAAACTTTGACCTGATCAAGTTGGGAAGAACACGAAATCTTATTCAAACCATGATAAATACTCGCCAAAACTGGGACCGCAAGGCTAATTGTTCGCCCGCTTGCCATCATGCTTGCCATCTTAAAAGTCTCGGGACGAATTAAGTTTTCTGCCTTGGGAAACACAAAGGCACATAGGCAAATCGATGAGAATGCTGCTATATATGTTTCATCTTTCTTGTCAGACCTCACCCAAAGCTTGGAGAATATATCTTCTCGATCACTCGACCACCTATTTGTCTCGGGAATACTCCATTAGGATTATGTGTCGACTTTAGGCGTGCGGACTTCTTTTCCTTTCGTAGTGGGGCGGGTTTATAAATTAAAGTTTTTATTATGCCAAAAATTTGTCCACTTGCTCAAGGAGACCTTTTGGTTAACACCCGTACCTTCATTCAGGTGATGGAAGGCATCAAATAAATACTCGCAAGATCTAGGAATAAATCTTATCTATTTTTCGTCCAAACGGATGAGTTCTCTTGTCTCAGGTACCACTTCTTCGTACGGGGAACCCGCAATGGGAAGACCTCCAGGATATGTAAGTCCCAAAGAGAGCCAGATAGTTTCCCGACTGATGTAAGAAGCGTGTTCGTCTTGGGGCACCAAGCCTCACAAAATGCTTGCAAAATGTTCGAGTTTCGATCATAAGTGAAAGTGAGACATAGACAGCATCACAAATCTTTGCTGTACTCAGGGTTTGTTGGCTTCTACCAAGTACATCTTCAGCCCATTCCTAATATCCTGGAATATGACGATACTCGCCCTCGATTGTTGTTGTATTTCCCCAACGCACTTCGCCTTGAATTATGCGATGTCCTAAGTTTGGAAGGGCGCTTGCAATGTTTACGTGGCAATGGATTGGCACTTGGATATACCACATCTTGGACAATGGATTAGAAGTTGATTTATGCTCCAAGGTCCAGTTTTCTACATGAAGGGAGTTCCTCAAAGAAGGCCATAAGGATGCATACCGGCCAGCTTGTGAGGAGTGAACCAAAAGCTTAGTTTGTTCTATGCCATCTTCAGTCTCGATTATGAGATATCTAAGTTTGGAGGAAGGTAAGGTATAGTCTCTGAAATTTGCCATCTCTTCGGGCTAGAAAAAAAAGAAGAAAAAAGGCCATCAAAGTCCTAATCAAGAATATTAGAATGGGCACAAAGGTCTAAATGGATGAAATGGCCTCCGATAGTCGGGCTACATCAAGAGTAATGTCTCCGATAGTCGGGGCACATTGAGAGTAATCTCTCCAGTAGTCGGGCCATTTTGAGAGTAATCTCTCCGGTAGTCGAGCCACATTGAGAGTAATCTCTCCGATAGTCGGATCATTTTGAAAGTAACCTCTCCGGTAGTCGGGCCATATTGAGAGTAATATCTTCGGTAGTCGGGCCACATTGATAGTAATCTCTCTGATAGTCGGGTCATTTTGAGAGTAATCTCTTCGGTAGTCGAGCCACATTCACATTGAGAGTAATCTCTCCGATAGTCGGGTCATTTTAAGAGTAATCTCTTCAGTAGTCGAGCCACATTCACATTGAGAGTAATCTCTCCGATAGTCGGGTCATTTTGAGAGTAATCTCTTCGGTAGTCGGGAAACATTGAGAGTAATCTCTCCGGTAGTCAAGCTACATTGAGAGTAATCTCTCCGATAGTCGGGTCACCTTGAGAGTAATCTGATATTCGGGAAAGGATGAGTACCCATCCCTCTCACTCTAAGGTTATCTTTTTCATGCATGGATCATCTCGTTAAACAAAAACGCATCCTTCTTGTTTGACCTACAAAAAAATGACAAAAGAAGAAAAGCACAAGAAAAGAAGAAGTAATTACTTTCGCGTTAATGCTTTCAAGTCATCAAAATTAGACTCAAAGTGGTTTGCAAACGGTGAAAGTGATGCTAATAGAATGAAGAGTATGTCTTATTTATGAGGCGGAAGAAATGGCAATTCGAGTTAAAATCAAATTGCAATTCGAGTTGAAATTGAATTGCAATTCTGAGTTGTAGTCTGACACCGACGGCGACGGTTTAGCTACTTTATTTTTGCTTCAAGACCTTTTTTTGTTCGGATCTTCAAGACCTCATTTATCTTTTTTTTTTGGTCAAAGGGATAATATATTAACTAATTAAATAGGGGGTTACACTGCATTGGGAGTTATTGGGGTACCTTATGGCCCCCATAGTTGCAAAGTTTTGCATAATTGTACTAATATTACAACCCACAAAAGATCTAGGTAGTTCAGTTCCTAGGGTGTCTGCCCAAAATACATCATTGGCAAACACCGGAGGAACTGCTAGAGAGAGTGATTTGTTTAAAAAAACTTCCTTAGCTGCTTCTTTCGCCAGCACATCAGCTACCCTGTTTTGCTCCCTGTATGTGTGCCTCACTACCACGCTGCCCATCCTTTGAATCAGCAATCTGCATTCACAAATAAGGGGGTCAAATATTAGATTTCCATTAATCAACATATTGATTATTTCTGCTGAATCAGTGTCTACTTGTAGCCGAACTAAGTTGTTTAGTTCAGCTAGTTGTAGACCTCCGACAAGGGCTCTAATTTCAGCTCCAGTGTTAGTTGTTTGGGGTAAGTTCTCCATGAAGCCCAAAATCCAACTACCGTTATGATTTCTGAAGATTCCCCCAGCTCCACCCATTCCTGGGTTGCCCTTTGCTGCACCATCCATGTTTAATTTGTAGGAGCCTCTTGGGGGAGGAGTCCATTTAAGCATTATTTGGTGAGTACAAAGTTGAAAATTGTTATTAGTAAGCACATGATACTTAGTAGCCTTAGCAATTGTGTTATTAGCATTGATG
The DNA here is from genome assembly GCF_001879085.1 of Nicotiana attenuata. Lineage (NCBI taxonomy): Eukaryota > Viridiplantae > Streptophyta > Magnoliopsida > Solanales > Solanaceae > Nicotiana > Nicotiana attenuata. The sequence goes on along the minus strand of NW_017671287.1, from coordinate 127,997 downwards.
GGTTCTTTTTTGTTATTGAATACATTGTTATTCCTTGTCAGCCAGATGTGCCACAGGCAGTAAAGAGTGAGCCTCGCCCAGTTGAGGTAGTCATTGTACTTCACACCTTTAAGGGTTGGCAAGATTAATTGCCAAGGTTGACTACTAGTGAGAGGATTGGGGGATGATGGAGTTGAAGATTTTGATTGGATTGCATTCCAAAATTGGACAGCATTGGGGCATAGGAAGAAGATGTGGTTAATATCTTCTTGTTCAAAACCACAGTAATGGCATTGAGGAGGGGCAGTTTATTCCAATAAAGTGTAGTAAGCTCCTGGTGGGCAGTCTTTTGTGTATTAGGAGCCAGGTAAAGTACTTTATTTTGTTTGGGGTTTGGAGTTTCCATATCCACTTGAAGTGGTCCTCTTCTCTCGGAGAGTGAGCTTGTGTACTTTTGCTTATGAAGGAGTATGCAGAGCTGTTGGAAAATTTCCCGTTGGGTATGAGGCCCCAAATTAAGTTGTCCTCCTTAGTGGCTACCCCGGGAATAAAAACAGACTTAAGGAGGTTTAGGATATGGGGAGGGAGATCAAATGATAGACTTGATGTGTCCCAGTTGCCCAAATTGTGGATTGTATCCACCTTGATTTGAAGGTAATTCTGGGTTAGGGGTCCTTCTATCATTTGTCTCAGTGTAGGCTGATTAGGAATCCAAGTGTCATTAACAAAATTGACCCTATTTCCCTTATTAACTACCCATCTACTGGCTTTGCTACATGTTTTCCAACCTTTTAGTGCACTTTTCCAAGTAGGTGATTTATTGTTCCCATAGTGTCTGACAGCCTGAGTAGGTCTGGACATGTTGCAGTTTTTGTGAATAAGGACTCTGGCCCAAAGGCTATTAGTATTCTTGTAAGTTCTCCATGCTAGGTTAGCTAAAGCAGCTTTGTTTTTAAAGCTAGCTTTTTGCAGTCCTAGTCCTCCCTCAGCTTTGGTTCTAGTAACTACATCCCACTTAATCAAATGAAGCTTTTTCTTTTCAGGAGTGGTATCCCAGAGGAAGTTCCTCTGAATTCTATCAATTTGATTGGTTATTTTGGCTGGTAGTGTAATGTATTGCATTACATGACTTGGGATGGAGCTTAGAGTGGTTTTTATCAGGACTTTTCTCCCAGCCATGTTGAGGAGCTTTGTTTTCTAGCCAGCCAACTTGTTTTACATATTATCAATGATGAACTGGAAGTCTGAGGCTGATTTTTTCTTGTGGAAAATTGGGAACCCAAGATACTTTCCAAAGGAGGTGGTGTGCTTGATGGAAAGGAGGTCGGTGAGTTGATGAGAGGTATCTTGGGTAATATTGGAGGAGAACAGAACTCTGGATTTGGTCAGGTTTATTTTTTGGCCTGACTGATTGTTGAAGTCATGTAATATGGACAGAATTGTATTACAATTCCTGATGTTACCTTTGGCAAAGAGGGTGAGGTCATCTGCAAAGAAAAGGTGGGAGATTTTTGGTCCAGACCTACTTATGCTGATGGGGTGCCATTTGTTTTGTGTGACTGCCTTGTCAATTTATCTGGAGAGCCTTTCCATACACAGAATGAATAGATAGGGTGACATGCGGTCACCTTGTCTGATGCCTCTTGAAGGGTTGAAGGGATCAGTTTTCCCTCCATTGACAAGGATTGAGATGGAGGAGGTACTTATGCATGACATGATGAGTTTGGATAGACCTTTGGGGAAATTGAAGACATCAAGGGTATCTCTAATAAAAGACCATTCTAGCCTGTCAAAAGCTTTCTCTAGGTCTATTTTTAGGATCATATTGGCACTTCTTCCCTTCATTTTCCTGAAATGGTTGATGTATTCTTGGACAATGATAGCATTGTCACAGGCTCTTCCGTTGGTTAAGAAACTTGCTTGGCTTGGACCTATGATGTGGTGCAGGATAGGTTTTATCCTATTCACTATGATTTTTGTGACAGTTTTGTAGATGGTGTTGCAGAGGCCAATGGGTCTGAAGTTTTTTAACATTGAAGCTAGTGGGCTTTTAGGAATTAGGCATAGGAGGTTTTGGTTCATGGTGTTATCCATGGAGCATGTGCTGAAGCATTTTTGGCAGAATTCTGAGACAGAGTCCCCCACAATGTCCCAGTATTTTTGGTAGAAGAAGGGGTGGAGACCATCAGGTCCTGGTGCTTTGAAGGGTTTGCTGGAGAAGATAGCCCTTTTTATTTCACTCATGTGGAGAGGCCTGTCCATGAAAACCTTGTGGATTTGGTGAAGAGTAGGTTCCATGGTGGAGTGGTGAGTGGTTTTCCAAGGGACTTCCGAGTGGGATGTTGAGTAGAGCTCAGTAAAGAAGGTGACAATGGTGGACTGGATCTCTTTTTGGTCATTGATCCAGTTTCCATTCTCATCCTTGAGAGATAGGATTTTGTTTCTCCTCCTTCTATTGAGTGTAGAAGTTTGGAAGAATCTGGTACTGGCATCACCATCATTTAGCCAGTTGATCCTAGATTTGAGTTTCCAGAAGTCTTCCTCATTCTTGAGGATGAGGTTTAGCTCCCCATTAAGGTCCGTTTCAAGCTTTTGGAGGAAGCTACTAAATTGGTAGCTGGGAGACTTTTGTATGCCATAGATTCTGGCCAGGAGTCTGTTCGTTTTGTGGAAAATGTTTCCAAAGACTTCCTGGTTCCATTTTGTTGCCAGATCTTTGAATTTAGCAGTGGATTGGATTAGGGGGTTTTGGCCAGAGAAAGCTTGATTGATGATGGTAGGGAAGGAGGGGTGGCTGGCCCACATTGTTTCAAATCTGAAGGGCCTAGAGGGCTTGTTACTTGGGGGTCCTTCCATTTGGATTTTTAAAGGACAGTGGTCTGAGTGGGTCCTAGGAAGGTGTTGTACACTTGCCTCGGGGTACTGTTCAATCCAACCCTCGTTGGCAAAAACACCTATCAATTCTTTCTAGGATTAGGGAAGTCCTGTTGGAGTACCTTTTGTTGGTCCAAGTGAATTTGTTTCCCTTATACCCTAGGTCAATTAGATGGCACTTATTTATGCAATTCCAAAATAGATTAGTGCGGTTCATGTTTGTAGGGTTGCCCCCAAACTTGTCTCTGGCCTTTAAGACTTCATTGAAGTCTCCACCTATGAACCAGTTATTTCCTACTGTATTAGAGATGGTGATAAGCTGCTCCCAAAGGAGCTTTCTTTCTGCTAAGATGTTGCTAGCATAAATAGCTGAAAAAAGCCAAGGAGGGTGATCGGGTCTTACCTTCACCATTGCATGTATACCTTGGGGAGTAGTTGCCACCTCTTCTACTGCTACAAGATCTTCCTTCCACATGAACACAATTCCCCCCAGAAAGACCGACCGCTGGAGATTGGATGATCATATCGAAGTCTAGTGTCTAGGTCAGGTCTGATGGTCAGCCATCTTAGTTTCAAGAAGGACTAACAATGCCGGCTTATGCATCCTCACCATCTCTAGGCAGTGCCTTTTGAATTCGGCACTGTTTCCACCCCTAACATTCCATATGATGTAGTTCATCATTAGGAATGTGGGAGATTGGTGATCTCTCTCTTGAGGGCTCGTTGGGTTTGTCAGACCTGGCACTTGTGAGGGAGGGGATTTCCTCTTCAAGTTCAAAATGGGTGTGAGATTTAGTAGTGGTTTCAGTGCTCCATGTGTTTGGGCTGAGACTAGGCTCATTCCACACTTGGACATGGTCTTGGGGCACATGACTACTACTATTTTGCTCACTTCCCTGCTGAATTCGATTGATCTTACCGAGTCTAGCAGGATCGACTCCGTTCTTGGTGTTGGGTAGGTCTGCTCCAGGTCCTCTGGGCATCCTTCTTCTTCAGTAGCTCCAGTGCTTTGGAGACTCCTTGCTGAATGTTCTGAAGTGGTGGTGGTTTGTTCGATTTCTTTGGCGTGGATGATGAGGGCGTTGTTGACAGGTCGATCGGAATGAACACTGGTTCCGCTGCTGGGTCTTCCTTCATCAGATCTGGGAAGAAGGGGAGAGCTTGGAAACTTTGGAGAATATGGTTGTTGAGGGTTTGTGGGTCCGTAATCGGTGATGGACTATCGGTGTTCGCCATCGATTGCCATAGGAGAGGGACAAATGCCACTAGTGCCTTGTTTAGGGCTTCTACGGTCACTCTGGCTAGGTGTGCCAGATTTTGCACTATCAGCGTCACCTTCCTGTTGTCCAGAGCGAAGTCGTATGTAATCCCTTGCCCCTACAAGGCGACCTCCAACCAGGAGGACGGTTGGTGGTCCGGTGGCAGTGGGTGGGTGGAGATGGTGGTTGGTAGTAAGTTTTTTGCCATTTTTTTGTTTCTTGGATTTGCTACTTTGGGTAATGATGGGAGTGGTGTTAAGGACCGATTTCCCATCATAAACCCTTCTGGTGTCACATCTTGGATAGTGGAAGGGTTTCCGGGTGTTGGGATTGGGGGTATTGCTTGTACATTAATTGGGGATGTAATGGAGGTGACAGTTGTGGTCTTTTCGACTGGAGAGGGAGAGGAGTGCAGATAGGGTACTCGATTACCGTTTCTGTCGCTTGGGTTTTTCTCCATTATCGGGTGCTTCAGTAGCTTTGATAGGGGAAGCATAGGCTTTAGAGGTTGGGTGGGGAGAATGGGTGTCAGTGGTACCCACGGATGAGTATCCGTTTGAGATTGGGGAAAAGGCCCCATTGGCTATTCTGCCCAGTGTGATGATTGAATCATTGGGGTTTAATTTAGCCTCCGTTTGGGAAATGGGCTGATTGCTCAAAAAAGTGGGGTCTTCTGCATCTGACCCCGCTTTTCTTTTGGCTCCCATGATGGGCTGGTCCCTTGGGCTTGGGTTAAGCACATGTTTGGGCATGTGATGGTCCCCAGTGGTTGTTTTATTTGGGCCTATTGGCCTTCTTTTATTTTTTTGGGAACTGTATGTTGGTTTTTCTAAATTATAATTGAAAGTTTTAGTTTGAAGGAATTTACCTGAAATGGCGCCAAACATGTTTACCTGTGCCTCTTCTGCATGCGGAGTATGTTATGATTTTGGTACATTACCTTCCATGGGGGTAGGTGCCTTTGGCTGTCCCTGCTTTCGTCGTCGTAGGAAGGTGAGAGTCTTCCATTCACTTGCCTCTGGGGTTGGTTCCACTTGGTGAGCTTCTTCTTGAGTATCATTGGCAGTTGAGGAGGAGTGGGGTTTATAATTGCACCTTATAGTAGTGTGACCTATCCTGCCGCAGCTAGTACATAGGGTTCCTTCGCCTTCGTAGATCACTGATTGTTTATGGTCTCCTATGATTATTGAAGTTTCCACTGGTGTTTCTAATGGCACCTGAATACAAATGCGTGCATATCTCCCCCTTAGGGTAGAGGATGTGCATTGATCAATCTTTAGGAGTTTTCCTAATTTTCTTCCAACTTTTTCCAAGATGATTTTATCATAGAACTCTGTTGGCAGCTGGGGTAATCTTATCCAAATGGCAGTAGAAGTAAGGGTGGCTTCCTGCGTTACAAATTTTGGTTCCCACTTCCGAACGGATAGGAAGTGTCCAGAAACAAACCATGGCCCAAGATACAGTGCCTTAACCATACTTTCCTCTAAGCTAAATTTTACTATGAAGAAGTCCCATCCTAGGTCAATAAAGATTAACTGTTCAGATGGCTTCCATAGGTCAATTAGTTTAGATTGAAGCATGTGGTGAGGCATCTTTCTCTTGAATAGTTTGATAATTACTGAGTACCTCCAAGGTGCATAGAGGCGTTCCTTCTCTTCTGGTGAGAGGGGGATGGAGCCTTCAATGTGCTTCCCTTTAGCCAACTCTAGTGATCGTTGATTTTCCATTTCGTAGTAATTAGATTGGTTACAAACTTGTTTGTTTAGGAACATCTCCTTGTAGAAGTGTTGTGGTATTTTCACCTCCATTTGGACTTGTTTATCTGGGGGTTCTGGTGGGAGCGGTGGTTTGATCAGCGGTGGTTCCATGGTATGTTTGGATGTTATTGCTTTTGGAATTCTTCTTCTAAGACCTCATTTAACTACATCACATTTGGAATTTTAGACGGAAACCAAATTCCATCTTTTTTTCAATTTCCAAGGAAGTGCTAGCATTTTTATTTGCCTACTTATCCTTTAAGAGTTATTGGTTGGTCATCCATGGTTTGGTCATTTAAGAATTTCAATTATATGAGATGACACCAAATAAGTGGTACAAAATGTATTTGGACCAAGAAATGCATGGGATGCTACGTGGAATTTAAAGACTACGGTACGATGGAAAATAAATGATGTTGTACCAATACTGCAAGCCTTGTCTTCTGTTCAATAAATTTACATTTTGACAAATTTTAAAGTAGGGGGTATTTGTAGGTATATAAATTTTAAATTCATAAAAAAATTTGGATTATATTTAAAATTCAAGATATATTGGTCAAAATAAATATTATGGGCTAATATAATTGAAATAATTATATAAGTTCAATATATATGGATTAAATAAATAAGTCTTAATCCATTGGACTAGCCCATTTAGTTGGGCTAAATTGATGAGCCCACTTTATTAGGCCCAATATATCATCTTCGTAGAGGCCTAGTTTGGTGCCACGTGTCAAATGGCGTGGCACGCCACGTCAAATGGAAGAGCCAATAGGACCATGCCACGTGTCAAAATGACAAGGCATGCCAAGTCACATTAAAAGGCTAATGAAATCGCGCCGCGTGTGCAAGTAACATGTTCTGGCCAATCAAATGCGGCCATGTCACACTTCAATTTGATTGGTCGGAAAGAGTTTGTTCTTATCACAACTCCTCCCTTCCACAACTATAAAATAGGGGTCTTCATAACTCAGAAAAGACACCAGAAGTTACAATAAGAAGCAAGAGAGAGCTCGTGGATCAAACACCGCAAAATTCTTTACAAGTTTCAAGCTTCAAGCAATCAAGTTCAAGCTCAAGAACGAAAAACAAATCAGGGTCAAGTTCAAGCAATCAAGCTAAAGCTCAAGAACAAGATCATCGTTCGTGGCGACAACTACATATTAAAGATCAAGCTCAAAGACCCTTGAATTTATTTACAATTGGAAAGAAGAATCAAAGGATTCATAGAGATTGTACACTTATATTATTTGAAATCAAATACTATCGTTGCAATATTTTTCGGTCTTAATTTTATTTTCTCGACGCAATTTATTGTCTACGCTGAGTTACACCCTTAAGCGCTAGCATATTATTGCCACTAGTTATTCTTTGAAAAGATGTTTGAATTCTCAAGAATCAAAATATGAATATTTGCTTTTTCTAGTGATACACCATCCACGTACTTCTTTACTAACATTCTTTATTTGGACCATTCAAGGAGGGAATAGGAATATGACCACTTAATCCTACGGATTTTCAGCCAGAAACGAATCGAATTTGTTGGTTACTCTTTCTGTTTTGTCCTTTTGTTCCGACAGCTTATTAGCCACTCAAATATGTGTAATTTCTTAGGATCGAATGATTATTTGGCTAATATGCTGTAGGAACAAAAGTGCCACATCACAAGTTTCGAGTCTACATCAAAAATCTGATGACGTTAGCAGATTTTGTCAACCACAAAGTGAGAGCAAAGCATAATAAGAGGGAGGTGATATCAAAATCCGCTCAATAATATTCAGGTGCTGAATATTATTATTCAAGATCAAGTATATAATTCTTGTTGTCCTTTGTTTGACTACTTTATTCTGACACTTATTTCATATTAGAAATTCTATCTTTCTCGAGATCAAGTTGAAATATTAACGACTCTTATTGATAGTGAAATGTGTCATAAGAAGAGTACGCTCATAAGCTTTAGGATTAAAAAAAAGAAGGAAAAATCATTATATTTGAACCGTAAGAGATAATTAATAATAAAGAATACGGAACACTAAAGATAAATTCAAACGGACAATAGATTAAGAAAGAAAAACGCAGCTGACTTATTTTCTTTCCTTAACACGCACGTCTAATTAATCACACCTGAATGATGTGATCAGCTATTATTGTTAAATAACGGTTTCATAGGGATAAGTTCATGAGAGGATGACATATAAGGCATTAAATTCCTATCTTATACGTGACATCAGTGGTATCAAATTTTAGTGCACAAAAGTGTAATTTACTTTACTTGCTCAAACAATTGAACGAGCTGAGTTGATAATATATTCATTGGTGGGTTAATTTGGATGCATCACGAAATGAAAACTACCGTATATCGAGTTAGATCAGTTGGAGTATGACCCATTATATTGTTTTATCTCAAGCTGATAACACATCTTGAGTCAAGCAATCTCCGGGTCGTTTGGTACAAGGGGTAAGAATAATAATCTCCGGATAAAATTTGGGATTGTATTTATCTCATATTTTTAGTTATAGGTATTAGTTAATCTCAGGATAAGTTTTAATCTAAAATAGTGGAATTAGTTATCTCTAATCTCATAGGATATCCCCACCCTATAGGATATCCTGGTTTATACCAAATACGAATCAATTGGGATGTGATTCAATTTATTTAGTAGTGCACCAGTTTAACCTGAACCGTGCATTTGACACTGCTCCATGACATGTTCAGATTTTTTTCTCTTTTCTGTCCTTTAGAGGAAGTAGGTATTGCGTGAAAATTACGTATACAAATTACACACACAGAGAAGTATATATTCTCCAAGCCAGAAATATCTAGATTTAGGACAAATGAGAGGGTGAGCAAGATATGTTACTCGAGTTTTGGCAGAAAATAATGTTGTCTCTTGGTAAGTCTAAAGGGGCCAAGCATAAGATTTTTGAGGTGCACGATTGGTCATTTAATAAGACAGTTTCCCAAAAAAAAAAAAAAAAAAAAAAAAAAAAAAAAAAGAAAGAAAGATTGTGGCAAATAGATTCTCATAGCAGCTTGATGGGGATCTATCTGCCTCTGGCCTAAAATAGGCCTTTAGTTACGTTGACAACAACTTCCACTTTTGATTCTTATTCTATAACCCAAATACTGATAGAAAATAAGAAATTATGTGTAGGAAAATGAAGCAGCCTGTCAATTTGCCTTCTTTTTTCTTTTTCTATTTTTTTTAAACAAGCGAGAGTAAACCTGAATATAAAAGAGAGCAACTTGATCACCTCATTTTCCTTCTTTTTGAGAAGTGTCAGTAATGCTTTGTGTGACTGTGAGACTCTTCTAAGATGTGAATTTTGTTACCCCGAGGATGTGAAGTACTCCAACTATACGTATTACGTTACATTTAATTCATGCATGTTAAAATCCGTGCTAATATACACAACTAGTGTATTTATCCGTGCTTCCCGCGGTCATAATAATAAATTAAAATATGAGGAAAATCTAGTTTCATAAGTTTTAAAAGGAAATAAAAGAAGTCCAAATATTCTTATGTACTTTGTGAAAAAGTCACCCTATACCTTTCACGACTCTTTTACTTAGGGATATTTTAATTTAAATATAAGACAATCCATTGCTCATTTTAACTTGAATAGGTAAAAACAGAAAATCAAGAATAATAAAAAAGAGAAAAGACAACTTGCCCTTATAGAATTTGGTTGTTTAAACCTGACATATTGCCCAATTTTTTTTTTCTTCCTCTAAGCTCTTTTCGCAGAATATCGGGATTCTTAAAAAAAAATGTTAGAAACTTTTGTTTTCATATGGTTGATATTGTTATTTATTTAAAGTAAAATTGAAAAAAACCAACCTAAAAAGGAAAGAAGACAAAAAAGAAACGAAAAAGGAGAAACCTATGCCATTCTCACGGTCTACGTCTGAACTTGGCTTTTTCAAAGCATTCTTCTTCCTAAAAAATTTTTAAAAAAAAATAGAAATTCACGAATAATAACACATGAATATATAATGCGTAAACAAATGGATATTAAAATTAATATTTCTCGTACCTTTGTATGCAACACATAAGAGTTGCCTGCAATTTTTGCATCGCTTTTCCTCACATTGATATCCCAAAATTCAATGCTAGAAGTCTTATAGCACTTGTTCTGAGGACATATTCACTCAATGGATGGAATTATATGCAGATAACTGAAATGATTCGAAGAAATGACTGCTTATAGTTTTCACTTCATCCTATCTGTTCTCGTAGACATTCCAAGAATTGAACTTGCTAGAACTTTGGGCATGATTTCCAAATTTAACTTTCTCCCTTTTATTCACTTATTGGAAACCAAAAAAAAATTATCACATTAACCATCATCCAGAATAGAATTGTGCTCTTAGATATAAGATATTACTTCAGTAAAATGTTGCTTCCTCCGAATAACCAACTCTAACGTGCGGTTTTGCAAGCAAGCGAAGTGCAATTGCTTCTCGGTGATTACAGTTTGATTGCCTCCTCAAGAATATGAACCTGCACTACAACATTATGCATCTACAGCTACGAATTGTTAGCTACAAATATAAAAATTGTGGGGATTAGTAATAGCCATAAAAATTAAAATTTCGTGGCTATTCACAAATTGGTGAAATTTCTTAGTTACAATAATTGAATTGGCAAAGCTAATACTTTATTTTTGCTATAGTTAATTTATGTTGTGTCAATAGCTGCAGAAATAACTACAAATTTATTGCTACACTAAATTTTTTGTAGCTAATTATTAGTTTTTGCCACGTATTTGAACTATTTTAGTAATAATAACCTTTTAGCCACTACAATTTATGTCAAATAAAATATTGAACATCGCTTCAAGTTATAAAAAGCACGGGAATAGCGGGGTCAATAGCTACGATGGAAGATCATGGCAAAATAATATAGCCACGAATTTATATAGCTACAATAAGTATTGTAGCTAATTTTAATTTTTTGCTATACATTTGACATCACTGTAGCTATTGTAATATTCTAGCCACAACATATTTGTTTGCCATAATTTTATAGCTAAAAGAATAATCTTCAATTTTTAATACTCGTAGCAATTGTTGGGACATAATAGCTACATTTATTTGTCATAGTAGCTACATGTATTACAACATTCGTGTTGAAACCATGACGTGCAAAAGTTGTATACAACATGGAATCTACATGGTCCAAAGATGCTGAAAACAATTCATACGTAATGTCATGGGCGGCTTTCCAGTCATGCCCCATGACCCCTTGGGCGCGCCCCGTGGTGTCCTAGCAAGCCTCCCAATGCCTAGCGCCACGGACGGCCCCGTGTTCTTGGCCGCACCAAGTGACAAGCGAGCAGGTGCCTCTGTCGCCCCACCAATATCCCTCGACAGCGCCAGCCGCAGGCAGATTCCAACAGCGCCGCGCGCGCAGACCGTGATGCCAAAGACAATGCTGCTGACAACGGACATGTTGCTGCCTTATAGAAAACTAAGTCATTTTAATTGTAAATAGAGTAGTTTTATTTAAAGTACTTCCATTATGTTTCTCTAGCGTATTCAAGTCTAGTCTTGTAGTTTTGGATTATTTTTTTAAAGCATTATTAGGGGGGATCAAGCAATCAAACTTTCTAGCAAGCAATCAATTCTCTGTATTGGCGTCTCTCCCCCTCGACACCGCGTTGCTTTTCTGTAATAGCTTTCATTAATGCAATCAAGCTTTCTTTCATTCTCAATTCTCATTTCTGTTCTCTCAATTGCTCTTGACATTGGTTTTCTCGTACGGCACTGACAATCTAGTCTACGTACGGAGGGGACCTCAGTTGGTGGACAGTAACTGCACTGACATCAGTTGCTTAGCCTTACGTCGCCCTTCTAGGGAACCTCAGGAAGGCGCCGCGTAATAGTTTGTATTAGAGCCTAGGCTCTTCATCGGACGAGGGAACACATTGACATTACTGCCATTTCTGACCATGGTGAATCATGGGGACCGCATTGCGGCCCTTGAAGAGACGGTTGAGATATTACGGCCCATCGTGAATACAGTGCCTGAACTAAGAACCAGCCTAGTGAAAAGGTTGGATGACCTGGACCGCAGAGTGCTCCAGGTCGAAGTTGACATAGAAAACATCAGTCGCGACTCCGAGAGAGACCGGCAGAAGGCAGCCACAGAGGCAGCCGAAATTTTTGATAAATTCGAGGGACTCCAACAGGAGCGCACTGAGGATTTAGCCTACAGGGCATAAGAGGCAGACAGGGTGACTGCCATGCAATAAACTATTGACAAATTGACAGACCAGCTCAATGTTGTCAATGCTGCTTTACAGGGCCTACTTCGAGGAGGTGGAAACCAAATCGGGGGCGTTGTGAACCCCGCTTCCGCGACACAAAAACTGAAAATTCCTGAGCCAAAGTCATACAGTGGAGCTAGGAATGCAAAGGAAGTGGAGAACTTCATCTTTGACGTCGAACAGTATTTCGATGCTGTTGGGGGCCTAGAGGAAGCTAAGAAGGTAGCAACTGCTGCCATGTATCTTCAGGGTGATGCTAAACTCTGGTGGCGGGTGAAGTACGAAGCCATCAGGGCCGGTAAAGATGCTCTCGAGATATGGGCAGAACTGAAGGCAGCCATACGCCTACAGTTTTTCCCCGAAAATGTTGAATACAATGCAAGGAGGAAGCTACGGGAGCTCTGCCAGACCAAATCAGTGCGGGACTACGTGCGGGAATTCTCCACGCTCATGCTAAGCATACGCGACATGGGGGACAAAGACAAGCTCTTCACCTTCCTAGAAGGGTTGAAACCTTATGCCCGTGTGGAGCTACAAAGACAAAGGGTAGATACCCTACCCTAGGCGATCCAAGCAGCTGAATGCCTTGGGGAATACCAAATGGAAGCTCGGAAGGATAGGCCTCAGCCGCCTGCCCGAGCGGGATTCAAAGGGGGCCAGCCTAGCAATGGTGGCCCTAGCAGAAGTGGGGGAGATCGGAACTCAAACAAATCTAAAGATCCTTCCTCAGGCAGCAACAGTGCTGCGTCAAACAACAATGACCGGGGGAGAAAGCCTCCTTCAGGATGCCGTCATTGCGGCGGACCACATTAGAACAATGAGTGCCCACATGCACAGATGAACGCCCATCAGGCTATTGATGATGAGACTGATGACGACTCAGACGATGTGGACCAGACTGAACCAGTAGGTGCCTTCAATGCAATTGTTGGCTCCATTTTTGAGGCATTAGCGGAGACCAGTGCTGGTATCCGTAAGAAGAAGGACCCATGTCCAGTCACCAAGAAAGGGAAAAAGAAGACAGATGAGGAGACTCCTCTTAAACAAGAGAGGACCTTAATGTTCGTTGAGATGAAGGTGAATGGCAAACCCATTCGGGCTATAATAGACACGGGTGATACCCACAACTACTTAGCCTCAACTCAGGTAGAGCGCCTTGGTCTAGTTGTTGGGAAAGGTAGAGGTAGTGTCAAGGCTATCAACTCACCTCCCCAGCCAGTGGGTGGAATAGCTAAAGAAGTACCGGTGAAGCTTGGCCCTTACGAAGGAAAATTCAACCTGCGAGTGGTGATCATAGATGACTTCGAGCTGATAGTTGGGATGAAATTCCTAAGGCAAACCAACACCATGCCTATACCATTTGCAGACATGCTACTGATGATGGGAACCAATAGGTCCAAGCCTTGCATTATCCCGTGCATGCCCATGAAGATGGCCGTTGAGAACATCTCGGCCTTGCAGTTGAAGAAGAGGGTCAAAATAATGAATCTACATTCCTGGCAACCCTCTGCATTGAAGATATAGAACGCTCCTCGGGTCCCATTCCTTAACCCGTGAAGGAGTTACTACTGGAGTTTGAAGATGTCATGCCACAAGACATGCCAAAGCGGCTCCCGCCTAGGCGCACTGTGGACCATGAAATTGAGTTGGTGCCGGGCGCGAAGCCACCTGCCCGGGCGCCTTACAGAATGTCACAACCCGAACTCACCGAGCTTCGGAGACAATTGACGGAAATGCTAGATACAGGGATCATTGTACCCTCCAAGTCCCCATATGGGTCCCCTATTCTATTCCAAAAGAAACATGATGGCAGCCTGCGACTCTATGTGGATTATCGATCTCTAAACAAAATCACCGTGAAGAACAAGTACCCTATCCCTCTAATGGCAGACTTGTTCGATAGACTGGGTGGTGCGACGGTGTTCACCAAGATAGACCTCAAGACAGGTTACGGGCAAGTTCGTATCGCAGAGGGTGATGAACACAAGACGACCTACGTGACAAGGTATGGGTTGTACGACTTCTTGGTCATGCCGTTCGGCTTGACTAACGCCCCAGCTACATTTTGCACTCTAATGAACCAAGTCTTTCGAGAGTACATTGACGAGTTCGTGGTGGTCTACTTGGATGATATTGTGGTATATAACCAAACAATGGAAGAACACCTAGTACACCTGTGGAAGGTCCTAGATCATTTGCGGGAGCATGAAATCTATGCTAAGCTATCCAAGTGCTTCTTTGCTCAGAAGCAAATTGATTTCCTCAGATATGTCATCGAGGAAGGGCGCATCAAGATGGACCAACAGAAGATTCAGGCCATCACAGATTGGACGCCGCCTAAGGATGTCCACGCCTTGAGGGCGTTCCTTGGCCTATGCAACCTCTACCGACGGTTTGTGAAGAACTACTCCCTTATCGCAGTGCCATTGATAGAACTCCTCAAGAAGGTCACACCCTGGGATTGGGGATAGAGGAGAGCGGAGGCCTTCAACGCAATAAAAGCGGATATATCTAGTAGCCTCGTCTTGTCCCTCCCTGATTTGGCCAAGCCATTCGAGGTACAAACGGAAGCATCTGACTATGCCCTCGGCGGAGTCTTGTTACAAGAAGGGCACCCTGTAGTGTACGAGAGTCGGAAGCTGAAGGATGCAGAGCGGCGCTATGCCGCCCATGAGAAAGAATTATTCGCTGTCGTCCACTGCTTGCGCCTTTGGAGGCACTATCTGCTAGGGACCCCGTTCGTGGTCAAGACAGACAATACAACTGTCAGCCATTTCATGACCCAGCCGAAGCTGAACGGTCGACAGGCCAGGTGGCAGGAACTCCTAGCTGAATTCCACTTCAACCTGGAGTACCGCAGTGGAAAGACCAATCATGTTGTTGATGCACTCAGTCGGAGAGCTGATCTAGCATCGGTGTGCCTACTCGCCACCCTAAGGGGGGAGCGAAGTAGGCACCTCCATCAAGGACCAGATACAGGATCAACTCACCAAGGATCCTGCTGCTCAGTATTTGGTTGATTTGGTAGGACAGGGCAAGACTCGCCAGTTCTACATAGAAGATGGTTTTCTGAAAGTCAAAGGGAACCGACTTTATGTTCCGAAAGGAGGAGATCTGCGGTGGACTCTTCTAGCGGAATGTCATGATACTCTGTGGGCCGGCCATCCCGGTGAAGAACTCACCATGGCGTTACTTCGTCGTGCCTATTATTGGCCTCAAATGGCTGATGATGTCGCTCAGTATGTAAAGACTTGTCTAGTATGCCAGAAGGACAAGTCGGACCGCTTGACACAAGCGGGACTCTTGGAACCACTAGTTGTCCCAAAGAGACCTTGGGAAAATGTTTCCCTGGATTTCATCACCGGATTGCCCAGGGTCGGAGATCTCACAACTATCTTGGTTGTGGTGGACCGGTTTTCCAAGTATGCCACCTTTATTGCAGCCCCACAATATATATCAGCAGAAGATACAGCTCGACTCTTCTTCTCTCATGTCATCAAATATTGGGGCCTGCCCAAAGACATTGTTAGTGATCGCAACTCACGCTTCACTAGCAACTTTTGGACCCAACTCTTTAAGTGCCTGGGGTCAAAATTGAGTCACAACTCAAGTTTTCATCCGCAATCTGATGGCCAGACGGAGCGGTTCAATGGTATGTTGGAGGAATATCTCCGCCACTTTGTAACCGGATCATAGAAGATTGGGTGAAGCTTCTGGATGCTGCTCAACTGTGTTTCAATTCACAAAAGAGCTCTAGTACGAACAAAACCGCTTTTGAAATTGTTACCGGACAGCAACTGCTACTCCCACACACTGTGAATGCACCAAACATGGCTAAGTCTCCTCAAGCTGCTAGCTTCTCAAAAGAGTGGAAGCGGAATCTGGAGATAGTGCAGAGCTATCTTGTCAAAGCTCAAAAGCGGATGAAGAGGCATGCTGATCAGAATCGTCGCTTTGTTGAATATCAAGTAGGATACAAAGTGATGGTCAAAATCCCAAAGCGGTACTTATTTTTGGGGGTCCATGACCCTCGCCTATTGCAAAAATACATTGGACCCTTGTCCATTGAAAGGCGCATTGGGAAAGTTGCATACCGGGTGAATACCCCAACTTGGTGGAAAATTCATCCTGTCTTCCATGTCAGTCTCCTGAAACCTTTTCGGGAAGAAACGGAGGATCCTTCAAGGAGCCAACTTACAATACCCAGTATTCGAGGTCCAAATTCAACCGGAAAAAGGCGTGTTGAAGCTATCCTTGATGACAGAGTGATTCATGCCTCAAGGAAAGATCACCAAGAGTTCTTGGTAAAATGGCAGAATGTGATGCAGAAGAGAATACTTGGGAGAGGGGAACAAACCTCAAAGCCTACAAGAGCCTCATTGAAGATTATTTTACAAGTAAGGCGCCGAGGACGTCGCCAACTCAAGTGGGGGAGAATGTCATGGGCGGCTTTCCAGCCATGCCCCATGACCCCTTGGGCGCGCCCCGTGGCGTCCTAGCAAGCCTCCCAATGCCTAGCGCCACGGACGACCCCGTGGTCTTGGCCGCGCCAAGTGACAAGCGCGCAGGTGCCTCTGTCGCCCCACCGATATCCCTCGCCAGCGCCAAGCCGCAGGCAGATTCCAACAGCGCCGTGCACGCAGACAACGCTGCGTGCGCAGACCGTGATGCCATAGACAATGTTGCTGACAACAGACATGTTGCTGCCTTATAGAAAACTAAGTCATTTTCATTGTAAATAGAGTAGTTTTATTTAAAGTACTTCCATTATGTTTCTCTAGCGTATTCAAGACTAGTCTTATAGTTTTGGATTATTTTTTTTAAGCATTATTAGGGGGGATCAAGCAATCAAACTTTCTAGCAAGCAATCAATTCTTTGTACTGGTGTCTCTCCCCCTCGACACCGCGTTGCTTTTCTGTAATAGCTTTCATTTATGCAATCAAGCTTTCTTTCATTCTCAATTCTCATTTCTGTTCTCTCAATTGCTCTTGACATTGATTTTCCCGTACGACACTGACAATCTAGTCTAGCGTACGGTGGGGACCTCAGTTGGCGGACAGTAACTGCACTGACATCAGTTGCTTAGTCTTACGTCGCCCTTCCAAGGAACCTCAGTAAGGCGCCGCGTAACAGTAACTACAAAGGTGGCTTACTGTGGGAGTAAACAATACCACCATTGAAAAATTAATATCAACATATATAGTTGTTCATGCGTGCTATTAATCTTAAACGAGTAATCTTTTAGTTGTGTTTCTACCAATCATTACTCTAAAATCTGGAAAGTGGAAACGTCTGCTCTTGGTTAAAATTGCTGATTTTGAAATTCAGACACTATTGAAACCACACCAGAAAAGGAACTAGAGTTAACAGAAACAATCCCTTAGCGAAATAAATTATCTATATCTATACTATATTAAAAGTACGAAGACTCTTAGCGAAATATCGTTTGTCTTTTTTACCCTTTAAAAACAACTTTCACAATAAACAAAATTATAATTTAAGTTACTTTCCTAATATTTAGGATTTTGAAATTAATTTAAATTTTAAATATTAAATCTTTTTCTCATTAAACTAGCTAGGTAAGAAGTACTAATATTTAAATATTTAAAATTGATTAGTATTTTAACTTATGTAAATTGTACTAATTGAGAAATAAATCAGTTGTACAATACTTATTAAATCAATATGAGAAAGATTTTATAGGGTGCCTTCGATTGATTTCCTATTAACTTGAAATATGGGACACACAATCACATATTAAGTTAAACCTAAATTAAAATAATTTCAACACAACAATTAAATATGCGTTTTAACTTTTTTATTGTAATCATACAAAATAATTAATCCATGTTAAATTTAGCACCCAAAATAATTTGATAGCAGATTTAGTCATACTAAATATTATATGTATAAATCTATATTATAAAAAATGAGAACTCTACATGAAATATGATTGGCTTTTTATCATTTTAAAATAAATCTTATATTGAATAAGAATATAATTTAAATATTTCATTAATATTTAGTACTTTAATATTAGTTAAATTTTACTTTTAATTTTTCATTTGAACTATGCAGGAAGTCTAAAAATTTAAACTTTAAAATGGATTTTATAAAGCAATAAAATATTTAGATTAATATGTCTATACACATTCTCTGGTTATTATTATTAGGAGGGAAACATGAATTCTTATTTTGAAACACATAACATGAATTAATAAAAAATAAAAGATTCCCTCCACATTTTTCCCTCTAAATATTTTGTGCCTAAATCAAAGCCTCCTTTTCTATTAGAGAGATTAGGGAGCAAAAGCTAAAATCACGACCCTTTTCTATTAGAGAGATTAGAGAAAAAAAATATCCTAAAGCACTAAACGCACAAAAGAAAGCCAAGATTTGAGGGGCAGAATTTTTTATTACTTATCTTGTCATTCCTAGAAGCAAAGGTTACATTTTCTTCCTCTGTCTCAATCCCGCTTCAACCTTTAAATTTTTATATTTTGTCTGATTTTGTAGATTTTGACAACTTCTCTTGTTCTTAGATTATCGGATATATTACTTTTTGTTACTTTTTGGTTCAATTTTATTAAGAATTGAATTCCCAGTGATTGCTTTTTGTGGGATCTTAAAGACAAAAAATTGACATTCTTTTATGTGTTACTTTCAAACTCATTGAAAAAGATGTGGTTATATGATTGGTATAATACTTTTAAAAGTTCAATTAATACTATAAACTTTGTTGCTATGTATCATCTTTTTTAGTTGAGTTTGTCTGATTTTTTAGTGCTATGATTTATCTTATATCAAAAAAAGTTCTTATTCGTCATTCTACAATTGACTTGCTTTGCTCAAATTTATTTTCTTTATAACCTTAGCTAATTTGATAAAACTAACATTTTGAGGTTTTATTCAATTCTTAAAGTTAGTACTTAGTACTTATAGCAAATACCATTCACATTTGTATTTATGATGGTGTATTTTAGTGTCTTACAAATTCTTGTTTGTAACCAAACATGGGTAGGAATGATATTCGGAAAAGAACTAATCGTATAGTTGAAGAACTTGTTTATCCGGGTAATTGCAATATGACTATTTTGCAATATTGAATTTATTATTTAATCTTCTTTAATTAAACAAATTTGTATCTTTCTTTAATCCTATCTAGCTAACTCATGAATGTTCAATAATTTTCTAGGAAGCGTGGACGTGATAAGGGAGAAATAAATTAGCTATCATTATGATGGCCATTTTATATTTTCCCCTACTAAAAAATATGTAGGTGGACATTTGAAGAAAAGAAATATTGATGTTAATTTCATATCTTTGATTTGTAGGATGACTTAAAAGACTATTGTAATTTTAATATTTGTGAGGGAGACAAGTTCTTTTATTTGAGAGGTGACAGAATTATTAGTGATTATGATGGGCTTGTTGAATATCATGACGATCAAGATATTAAGAACATGCTTGTGAGTTATAAAATGCATAAAGAAAGGCCTATTGAATTTTATACAATGCTGAAAAATGATATTTTTATGAGTTCTTCTCTTGGAGAAAATAGTTCTAGGGGTAATGGGTCCGAAGAGGTGACATAAACAGTTGTAGAAGAACATGAATCAGCAAATTCTGTAACGACCTGATCGGTCGTTTTGAGCTCTAGCGCGTCGTTCAACAGTTTGAGGCCATGAGCAGCTTCAGTTCAAGTATTATGACTTGTACGCGTGGTTGGAATTGAATTCTGGGAAGTTCGGAGTTGATTTGGAAAGAGAATTCTCATTTCGAAAGCTTTAAGTTGGAAGAAATGACTAAGATTTGATTTTTGAGTAAATGACATCGGAATAGGGATTCAAAAGTTACAACAGGTTCGTATGATGATTTCGTACTTGGGAGTACGTCCGGATTGGGTTTTGGAAGACCCGGAAACGTTTCGGCACCTATTGTGGAAGTAGAAATTTTTGAAAGAATTTTATAAGTTTGGGTTGAAGTACATATCAGTGTTATCGATGTCCGTTTGGGATTCCGAATCTGGGAATAGCTCCGTATGGTGATTCTGGTATTGGGAGCGCAATCGGAAGTAAATTCGGAGGTCCGTGGGTAATTTTGGAGTCATTTGGCTAAAGATAGAAATTTGAAGGTTTTGAGGAGTTTGACTGGAAGTGGACTTTTTGATATCGGGGTCGAATTTCGATTCCGAAAGTTGGAGTAGGTCCGTAATGTTGTATATGACTTGTGTGTCAAATTTGAGGTCAATCGGACATGATTTGATAGGTTTCGGCATCGAATATAGAAGTTTGAAATTCTAAAGATCATTAAGCTTGGATTGGAGTGCGATTCATGGTTTTAGCATTGTTTGACGTGATTTGAGTCTTCGAGTAGGTCCGTGTTATGTTAGGGGACTGAGTTGTGTGATTGGACGGGGTCCCGGGAGCCTTGGGTGTGTTTCAGGATGGTTTTGGAGCATTTCGGGCTGTGTTGGAACTGCTAATGCTGGTGTCTGGTGTTGTTCTTCGTGTTCGCGAGGGTTCTCTCACGTTCGCGAAGAAGGATTTGGCTTCTGGGATTTTGTTCTTTGTGTTCGCGAAGAAGAAGAATTTCTGTTGCGCAGGTCTTACTTCGGAGGCTCATATCTCACAATCTAAAAAGGATTTGGAGATGACCCAAAAATGAAAGTTATAGCCCTTTGAGTCTAGTTTTCAGAAAGTTAAACCATGTAGCGTTTGGATTTGTGTACCAAAAGTTATGGCTGGTACACTACAGGCTGTCCGGGAAGATGAAGAAGAAATTTGTATTGCATAGAGCTGACTTTGGCAGCTTATATCTCAAAATTTGTAAGGAATTGGGAAATTTCCAAAATACAAAAGTTGTGGATCTTGGTGTCTCGTTTTCAAAACATTAAACTATTTATCATTTGGAGTTTTGTACACAAAGTTATGGCTATTATACGAGAGGCTATCTGAGAAGAGTTTGAAAAATAGTTTGTGGGAATTTTCTTCTCCGCGAACGCGACGGTGTGTCTCGCGAACACGAAGAAGAGTCGTCTGGGCAGTGTATAAGTGTAAAGAAATGGGTTTGGTTCATTTCATCTCATTTCCTCCATGGGAGCCGACCTAGGAGCAATTTTGGAGCTCCATTTTCATCATCCATGTCAAGGTAAGTGATTCCCACCTATTGCAAGTTAATTACTCGGATTATATCTAGATTTTAACATGGAAAATCATGGGAAATTAGTGAAAATTGGGGTTTTGAAGAAAAACCTAGAAATTTGGTATTCTTGGATTTTGACCACGATTTGGGTACGAAATTGGGAGTAAATTATATATTTGAGTTCATGAGGTTATGGGTAGACTTTATCTTCAAAATTTTTTTGGAATCCGGGCACGTGGTCCCGAGGGCAATTTTCAACTTTTCGATTAGGGTTAGAAATTATTATAAATTGGATTATAATGAGTAACTGATCATATATTAATGAGTTTACATAATTATTGGCTTGTTTGGGAGCAATGTGCATCGATTTGTGTTTTAGGAAGGGCGTGGAATAACAGATATGGAACTTCGGAGCGAGGTGAGTCTCCTTTCTAACATGGGGGCTATGCACGCACGAGGTGATGAGAGTCCGTGCGTAGCTACTATTATGCCTATGTCGGGGGTAGTTTAGGCTTATATCATGCTTTGTTGTTATTGTTGTTAATTTATGTTATTGTTGTCTTGAGAAGAAACAAGATTAGGGTTGCGTAATAATTGTGTTGAAAGGAGTTTGAATTGAGGAATTTAAGATTTATTAAGGGTTTCCATGAAATTTCCTATTTTCGAAAGAATTGAGAAATATTATAATGACTTAAGAAATCTATGTGTAACCGCATTGCAGGGGCATTTCACGAGCGGGGAAAATCTCTTTAAAAACTTCACGTTCAATTGTTCTTATTTTGAAAAGAATCAAGAAAAGGATTTTGAATTATTAATAAAATATATTTGGCCGTGTCGCTTGTATGATTTGCGAGCGGGGAAATTCCGTAAATTATATTTGACCGCGTCGCATGTATGATTCGCGAACTGGGTATTTCCTTCTACTACTCTTATGGGATCAGACCGCTCGCATCGGCAGGAATTATGTACCATACTCTCATGGGAGCGGGCCGTTCACCTCAGCAGGTTAATAGATGCATCTATGGTTGGTGCCGTTCCACCCTCGTCAGTGCACAGTTTACATTTATATTGGATCAGACCGTACACCTCGGCATTTCCTATATATGTGTAATGACCCAACCGGTCGTTTCATGAGTTACCGCTCCGTTTCTCTCATTTATGCTTCTTATTGCTTTGTTTATCGGTTTTATGTGTGATCGGGTTGGTTGGCTCGGGTTCGGAAAGGTTTTGGTAAGGTTTGAGACACTTAGTCTCTTTTAAGAAAGTTTAAGTTGGAAAAGTCAACCCGATATTGACTTATGTGTTAGAGGGCTTAGATGTGAATTTTGATGGTTCGGATAGCTTCAGGAGGTGATTTGAGGCTCAGGAGCGTGATCGAAATATGTTTTGGAGGTCCGGAGTAGATTTAGACTTGAATTGGCGAAAGTGGAATTTTGGCGTTTTCCGGTTGATAGGTGAGATTTTGATATAGGGGTCGGAATGGAATTCCGGGAGTTGCAGTAGGACCTTTGTGTCATTTGGGATGTGTGTGCAAAATTTCAGGTCATTCGGACGTGGTTTGATAGATTTTTTTATCAAAAGCGTAATTCGGAAGATTTTGAGAACCTTAGACTTGAATCCGAGGTGTTTTAGTCGATTTGAAGTTGTTTGAGGTGTTTTGAAGATTGGTATAAGTTTGAATGGTAGTATAAGAGTTGTTGGTGCTATTGGTTGAGGTCCCGGGGGCCTTGGGGTGATTTCGGATGGTGGGCGGAAAGTTTAGAAGTTGGTTTTGGCAGCTGAAGATGGCCCATTGCTGTCATAACCGCACCTGCGGCTAGGGGACCGCAGGTGCGGTATCGCAGAAGCGTGGTTGGCGCCGCAGATGCTGCCAAAGGCTGGGTTGAGTGAAAGCACAGATGCGGTATGTGAACTGCACCTGCGTGACCGCAGATGCGGAGTTAGGGTCGCAGGTGCGGGAGGCGGCTTAAGTGAATACCACAGAAGCGGTTCATGGACCGCAAAAGCGGTACCGCAGAAGCGGTATATGGACCGCTGGTGCGAAAAGCCTGGGTCAGAATGTATATATTTCTTCTTTCGCGATTTTCAGAGGGTTTCACCATTTTTAAACGCGAATTCTGGAGTATTGGGCGATTTTGAAGAGAGAATTCAAGGAGACTTCATTGAGGTAAGGTTTTGGATCATAAAAACTCGTTTCTATAGTATTATTTCACGGATTAGGGCTGTACTTACGGGATTAAGGGTTAAACATGGAGGAACCTAGGGCTTGAAAACTTAAGCCTTTCATTGAGGATTTGAAGGACCATTTGTGGTCGGATTTCAGAACTTATGATATGTATGAACTCGTGGGGAGATAAGGAATCTAATGATGTAAAATTTATTGAAATTCGAGACGTGGGCCTGGGGTCGGGTTTGGTTAATTTCGGGATTTGCGTTGTTTTTCGATTTTTTTCGAGTGGGCTTTGTCCCCTTAGCATATTTTGATGGTTATGTACTGATTTTGGATAGATTTAGAGCATCCGGAGGCCGATTCGAGGGGCAAAGGCATCGCGAGCTAGAGTTTGGGCCGGATTGAGGTGAGTAATGATTGTAAATGCTGTCCTGAGGGTATGAAACCCGGATTACACTTCGTTGTGCTATGTTGAGGTGACGTACACGCTAGATGACGAGCGTGGGGTCGTGCATCGTTGGGGATGGTGACTTGGTCCATCCCGAATCAGTGTTTTACTGCGTATTTGATTGCAAATTATTTGATGTTAGCATGTTTTGGGCTAAATGCCATATTTGGGCTTCGTGCCAACTATTTGGACCCTTAGGGGATTTTTACTAGCCATTTTCCTCACTGTTTTGACTTTATACTTGTACTCAGTCATGCTATATTTTACTGTTTTCATAACTCGGCCATGTTTACTCTGTTTTAACGCCTTAAACGGTATTTTAAAAGATATTTTGAGCTGAGTATCATGTTTTACTGTTGCCCGAGTGGCTTATGAGATTATGATTGAGTAAGGCCGAGGGCCTGTGTTGTGAGGATACTTTGGGTCGGGCTGCACGCCGCAACGGTGATACACTGATTATGATTATGAGCCCGAGGGCCTGAGATTGTACGCCACGAGGTGGCTTGTTGATATGAGGCCGAGAGCCTATTGATTATGCCACGAGATGGCTTGATATTGCGCTTGGCTGTAAGGGGCCCCTCCCGGAGTCTATACACCCCCAGTGAGTGCGGGTACCCATTATGATATGAGATATAGCCCGAAGGGCTGGTATTGTTCTATTGTTATTGCCCGAGGGGCTGATTATGTTGTTATTTTGTCCGAGGGGCGGTTTTTATGTGTTTATCTTTTCTAGCTGCTTTTCATATACTTGTTTAACTGCTTAAAAAGGTGCTTTATGAGGTTACACTGTTTAATTGTATTTTGCTGATTTTGTTCTGCCTCTTATAGCATATTATTATGATTAACGTGATTTCTTATCGCTCAGTCTTCATTTATTGTTATTATTCACTGAGTTGGAGTACTCACTTTACTCACTGCACCCTGTGTGCAGATTCAGGCGCTACAGGTCCTGCTACTGAGGGTTGATAGTTTCCAGCAGATCTTCGGAGATTTACTAGGTAGCTGCTTGGCGTTCGCAGCCCAGTGTTTCTCCCTCTTATCATTATTTCTATTCCTAGTTCTGGATTTTGCAATAGACTATGTAGTCCCTTTTCTACATTTCGAGACTTATGTTAGATGCTCGTGATTGGTGACACCCCGATGTCGGGCTGTGCTGGTTGTTTTTCCGCAATTATACTGTTTCACTTATGTTTTTTGGGATTTTTTGTATAGTAATGACTTATTTGGTGTTATTATATTTGTTTAAAAGAATTAGGAGTTGTGTCATCTGGCCTTGTCTTCACGAGGGGCGCTATCACGACCGGGTCTGAGTTTAGGGTCGTGAGAAGTTGGTATCAGAGCCTAGGTTACATAGGTCTCATGAGTCATGAGAAGGTTTAGTAGAGTCTCGCGGATCGGTACGGAGACGTCTGTATTTATCCTCGAGAGGCTGCAGAAATGTTAGGAAAACATATTCTTGAAATTCTCATCGTACGAATCTGTTGATTCGAGTACTAAACTTCTGTTATTCTATTCTCTCACAGATGGTGAGGACACGAGCGACCGGCCAGGATGGACGACCACCCGTACTACCAGCTGGGGCCACTAGAGGCCGAGGACGCGGTCGAGGCCATGGTAGGGGCAGAGGTGCAGCCTACACAACAGCTGGGGTAGCACCTGCAGATCCACCAGCCGCTCTAGTTCAGGATCAAGTCCTAGTTGTGGACGCTCCAGCAGCACCATCTCAGGCACCCGCTGTGCCAATTGTGATTCCAGGTCTTCAAGAGACCTTGGCCCAGATCTTGACAGTATATACGAGTCTTGCTTAGGCGGTCGCGGTTTCTACTGTCGCAGCCACTTCTCAGGCAGGGGGAGGCTCTCAGACTCCCGCCGCCTGCACACCCGATCAGGTGGTTCAGAGATTGCAGACACCGGAGGCATCACTAGCCAAGCCGGTGGCAGCTGCTCAGGGTTACGTAGCTCTAGTTATGCCAGAGGACGAGCAACGTAGATTGGAGAGGTTTGGCGGACTCCAGCCTCCTACTTTTAGTGGTGTAGAGGGCGAGGATGCCCAGGGTTGCTTAGACATATGTCAGAGGATTCTTCGCACCACGGGTATTCTGGAGACCAGCGGGGTTGCATTCACGACTTTTCAGTTCACGGGTGTTGCCTTCACCTGGTGGGAGGCATATGATAGGCGTAGGCCTGTTGGTTCGGCACCTCTTACTTGGCAGTAGTTCTCTGCTCTATTTTTGGAGAAGTATGTTCCACAGTCCCGCAGGGAGGAGCTGCTTAGGCAGTTCGAGCAGTTACGACAGGGAGATATGACTGTTACTCAATACGAGATGAGGTTCTCAAAGTTAGCTCGTCATGCTATTATGCTGGTTGCTACGGAGAGAGAGAGAGGATCAGGAGGTTTGTTGATGGCATCACATACCAGCTTCGGGTTCTCATGACTAGGGAGAGAGTGTTAGGTGCTACGTTTGAGGAGGTTGTTGATATCGCTCGTGAGATTGAGTCAGTTCGTCGCTAGGAGCGCGAGGAGAGGGAAGCCAAGAGGCCTCGAGGACATGGTAGTTTTGGGGGTGCTCCTTCGAGGGTCCAGTTTCTGTATGGCAGAGGCTGTCAGTTCAGGCATGCTCAGTCTGCTCGCCCAGGTTATCGTGGGGCGTCATCGGGCCATGGTTCTCACGGTTCTCAGCAGGATCATTCTTCAATCAGTGCCCTTCCAGCCCAGGGTTCATCCCGTGCTCCATCTGTTCAGGATTCTTCTGCGCCAGGTGCGTCTGCTAGTCATTCCGGTGCTAGGGGTTCCCTTCAGTCCCCGCCTCCAGCACCCGGGAGTTGCTATGAGTGTGGAGAGATGGGTCATATGTGGAGGCAGTGTCCTCGTCGCCTTGGGGGTTCATCTCAGCAGAGGGGTCAGTCATCATCTTCAACGCCAGTTACTTCACCATCCACCCAGCCAGCTAGGGGTGGGGGATAGTCATCTAGGGGTCGCCCAAGAGGTGGACGTCGATTCGGTGATGGTCAGGCCCGTTTCTATGCACTTCCAGCTAGGCCCGATGCGATTGCTTCGGATGCAGTGATTACAGGTATTATTTGACCCCGGTTCTACTTTCTCTTATGTGTCGTCTTATTTTGCCCATTACTTGGATACGCCCTGCGAATCTCTCGTTTCTTCTATTCATGTCTCTATACCGGTTGGCGATACTGTTATGGTAGACCATGTGTATCGCTGGTGTGTTGTGTCTATTGGGGGTACGGAGACCCGAGTGGATCTATTGTTGTTATGCATGGTGGACTTCAATGTTATATTTGGCATGGATTGGTTATCTCCGTGCTGGGCTATTCTGGACCGTCACACCAAGACAGTAACATTGGCTATGCCGGGTGTGCCGCGGATTGAGTGGCGAGGTTCGACCGATTATGTCCCCAGCAGGGTGATTTCCTTATTGAAGGCCCAACGTATGGTTGGGAAAGGTTGTCTATCATACTTAGCATTTGTGAGGGATGTCAGTGTAGAGACTCGTAGTATTGGTTCTGTTCCAGTCGTGAGGGATTTCTCCGATCTGTTTCCCGCAAACCTGCCGAGCATGCCATCGAACAGGGATATTGATTTTCGTATTGATCTAATGCCGGGCACTCAGCCCATTTCTGTTCCACCGTATCGTATAGCACCAGCGGAGTTTAAGGAGTTAAAGGAGCAGTTTCAGGAACTCCTTGACAAGGGGTTCATTCATCCTAGTGTGTTACCTTGGGGTGCGCCGGTTCTTTTTGTGAAGAAGAAGGAAGGCACGATGAGAATGTGCATTGATTACATGCAGTTGAACAAAGTAACAATNCATTCGAAGACCCTGCTTGTTCCTGGGCTAACCATTTCCTTTGTAAACCTTATCCCAGAAAATACTTCTTCTCGTTCAGACCCAATACCCTCTATCTGTTGCACCGCTCATACCGAAATTTACCAAACCTTTGTGTTTCACATGGACTCCCAAGCATATTGATTGTTACCAACTCAGCGCACATGTTGTTCTTTCCTGATTTAAATCACTGGCCTTGGCCTTCACTTGCCATGATAAATGATTCCCACTCGAAGACCTTGCTTGTTTATTGACTAACCACTTACTTTGTTACCTTTAATACAGAAAATATCTCTGATCCGTTCACCAAACACCCTCCATCTTGTTTCATTGTTCATGAATTGATATGTACCAAACCCTTGTATTTCACATGAATCCCAAAGCATGTCAATTGCCGCCCACTCAATGTGTATGCTGTTTCTTTCTTGACTTTATGATGCTTTGATGTGTTAACCAGATCCCGTTTTGTACAATTGGAAAGATGGTGGCAAACTTTAAAGTCATTTCTCACTTGTTCTGACCAAACAGACGCAGGAAGAGGAAGTAAACAAGACAAAAGGAACAGAGTAGAGGACAATAGAAAGAGATAATTCCTAACAAGAAAACTACAAAGTAGAAGCCTACCGGATGTGGATACCAACTCTAACGACCATGACATGCACCTGCGGCCTATTCTGTCAAGCAAATCTGATGTTCAGCTCTTGTCGTACCCTTAAATTGTAAAAGTGGGCTTCAATGCTCCGCTTATCCAATTTGAATCACAATCCTTATTCGACTTGTAGTGCCCGAAGGGTTTTCACCATCAAGCCTCTCTCATTTTGTTCTTTCTCTCAACTTACAGTCGCCTCATGGTGCCCGTGAAGGTTTTTACCAATAAGACTCTCTCATTTTTTGTTTCTCTCAGCTCCCGTCGCCTTACGGTGCCCGTGAGGGTTTTCACCAATAAGACTCTCTCATTTTCATTATTTTTTCTGCTTGGACCAGAGTGTNGTAGATTGTGACTTGGTCCATCCCGAACTGACAGTTTTACTGTCGTATTTGTATTGTCAAATTAGTTTTATTGTTATTCATGTTTTGGGTCGTAAATAGTCCGACTTTTGGGCGTTTCCTGCCAACTATTTGGACCCTTAGGGGAATTTTACTGCCACTTCCTCACTGTTTTGACTTTATACTTGTACCCAGTCATACTATATTTTACGATTTTCATAACTCAGCCAAGGTTACTCTGTTTTAAACACCTTAAATGATATTTTAATAGATATTTTGAGCTGAGCATAATGTTTTACTGTTGCCCGAGTGGCTTATGAGATTCTGACTGAGTAAGGTCGAGGGCCTGTGTTGTGAGGATACTTTTGGGTCGGGATGCACGCCGCAGCATTGATACACTGATTATTATTATGAGGCCGGGGGCCTGAGATTGTATGCCACGAGGTGGCTTGTTGAGATGAGGCCGAGAGCCTAGTGATTATGCCACGAGATGGCTTGATGTTGCGCTTGGGCCGTAAGGGACCCCTCGCGGAGTCTGTACACCCCCAGTGAGCGCGGGTACCCATTGTGATATGAGATATAGCCCGAGGGGCTGGTATTATTCTTTGTTATTGCCCGAGGGGCTGATTCTGTTGTTATTGAGCCCGGGAAGCGGAT
This sequence comes from Nicotiana attenuata, assembly GCF_001879085.1. NCBI lineage: Eukaryota > Viridiplantae > Streptophyta > Magnoliopsida > Solanales > Solanaceae > Nicotiana > Nicotiana attenuata. The sequence goes on along the minus strand of NW_017671287.1, from coordinate 98,606 downwards.
TTTTATGTGTTTATCTTTTCTAGTTGCCTTTCATCTATTTGCTCAACTACTTAAAAGGTGCTTTATGAGATTTCACTGTTTAATTGTATTTTACTGATTCTACTTTGCCTCTTTATAGCATATTGTTGTGTTTAATGTGATATCTTGTCGCTCAGTCTTCATTTATTGTTATTACTCACTGAGTTGGAGTACTCACTTTACTCCCTGCACCTTTGTATGCAGATTCGGGCGCTACAGGTCCTGCTTGCGAGGGTTGAGAGCTTCTAGCAGACTTCGGAGATTCACTAGGTAGCTGCTCGGCATTTTCGCAGCCCTGTGCTTCTCCCTCTATCTTATTTCCTTCTGCTTTAGTTATGTAATAGTGGAGTAGACCCTTTTCAAACTTTTGGTGTTATAATAGATGCTCATGACTGGTGACACCCCGATGTCGGGCTGTGTTTTATTCCGGAAACTGTATTGTTTACCTTATTTTGGGATTCTCTTCTGTTAAAGACTTAATATTTATTATTTTAATTGCTTAAAATGAATTGGAAGTGTGTCGGCTGGCCTTGTCTTCTCGAGAGGCGCCATCTAGACCGGGTCCGGGTTTAGGGTCGTGACAGGTTGGTATCGGAGCCTAGGTTACATAGGCCTCACGAGTCATGAGCAGGTTTAGTAGAGTCTCATGGATCGGTACGGAGACGTCTGTATTTATCCTCGAGAGGCTGCAGAACCTTTAGGAAAACTCCATGTTCTTGAAATTCTTGTCGTGCGAATCTGTTGATCCGAGTACTAAACTTCTGTTATTCTATTCTCTCACAGATGGTGAGGTCACGAGCAACCGGTCAGGATGGGCGACCACCAGTACCACCAGCTGTGGCCACTAGAGGCCGAGGACGCGGTCGAGGCCGTGGTAGGGGAAGAGGTCTGGCCCGCACAGCAGCTGGGGCAGTACCTGCAGATCTACCAGCCGCCCCAGTTCAGGATCAGGTCCCAGTTGTGGACGCTCCAGCAGCACCAACTCAGGCACCAGCTGTGCCCATTGTGATTCCAGGTCGTCAGGAGACCTTGGCCCAGATCTTAACAGTATGTACGAGTTTGCTCAGGCGGTCGCGGTTTCTACTGCCGCAGCCACTTCTCAGGCAGGGGGAGGCTCTCAAACTCCTGCCGTCCGCATACCCGATCAGGTGGTTCAGGGATTGCAGACACCGGAGGAACCACTAGCCCAGCCGGTGGCAGCTGCTCAGGGTTACGTAACCCCAGTTATGCCAGAGGACGAGCAGCGTAGATTGGAGAGGTTTGGCAGACTCCAGCCTCCTACTTTCAGTGGTGCAGAGGGCGAGGATGCACAGGGTTTCTTGGATAGATGTCAGAGGATTCTTCACATCGCGGATATTCTGGAGACCAGCGGGGTTGCACTCACGACCTTTCAGTTTACCAGAGCTGCGTTCACTTGGTGAGAGGCATATGAGAGGCGTAGGTCTGTTGGTTTGGAACCTCTCACTTGGCAGCAGTTCTCCGCTCTATTTTTGGAGAAGTATGTTCCACAGTCCTGCAGGGAGGAGTTGCGTAGGCAGTTCGAGCAGTTACGACAGGGAGATATGACTGTTACTCAGTACGAGATGATGTTCTCAGAGTTAGCTCGACATGCTATTTGGCTGGTTGCTATGGGAAGAGAGAGGATCAGGAGGTTTGTTGATGGCCTCACATATCAGCTTCGGGTTCTCATGACTAGGGAGAGAGTGTCAAGTGCTACGTTTGAGGAGGTTGTCAATATCACTCGTGAGATTGAGTCAGTTCGTCGCCAGGAGCGCGAAGAGAGGGAAGCCAAGAGGCCTCGAGGACATGGTAGTTTTGGGGGTGCTCCTTCGAGGGGTCAGTTTCAGCGCGGTAGAGGCCGTCAGTTCAGGCATGCTCGGTCAGCTCGCCCAGGTTATCGTGGGGCATCATCGGGCCATGGTTCTCATGGTTCTCAGCAGGGTCATTCCTCACTCAGTGCACTTCCAACCCAGGGTTCATCCCGTGCTCCATCAGTTCAGGATTCTTCAACTCCAGGTGCGTCTGCTAGTCATTTCGGTGCTAGGGGTTCCCTTCAGTCCCTGTCTCCAGCACCCAAGAGTTGCTATGAGTGTGGAGAGATGGGTCATATGTGGAGGCAGTGTCCTCATCGTCTTGGGGGTTTATCTCAGCAGAGGGATCAGCCCTCGACTTCAGCTCCAGTCGCTTCACCACCCACCCACCCAACCAAGGGTGGAGGACAGTCATCTAGGGGTCGCCCAGAGGGGGAGGTCGATCCGGTGGTAGTCAGGCCCGCTTCTATGCTCTTCCAGCTAGGCCTGATGCAATTGCTTCAGACGCGGTGATTACAGGTATTATCTCAGTCTGCCGCAGAGATGCTTCTGTGTTATTTGACCCTGGTGCTACTTTCTCTTATGTGTCGTCTTATTTCGCCCATTATTTGGATACGCCTTGTGAGTCCCTCGTTTCTTCTGTTCATGTCTCTACGTCGGTGGGCGATACTGTTGTGGTAGACCGTGTGTAACGGTTGTTTGTTGTGCTATTGGGGGTCTGGAGACCCGATATTGCTGTTATGTATGGTGGACTTTGATGTTATTTTGGGCATGGATTGGTTATCTCCGTGCCGGGCTATTCTGGACTGTCATGCCAAGACAATGACATTAGTTGTTCCGGGTGGGCCACGGATTGAGTGGCGAGGTTCGACCGATTATGTCCCCAGCAGGGTGATTTCTTTCCTGAAGGCCCAGCGTATGGTTGGGAAGGGTTGACTCTCATACTTAGCATTTGTGAGGGATGTCAGTGCAGAGACTCCCAGTATCAATTTTGTTCCAGTTGTGAGGGATTTCCCAATGTGTTTCTTGCAGACCTATCGGGCATGCCACCGGACAGGGATATTGATTTCGGTATTGATATGGTGCCGGGCACTCAGCCCATTTCTGTTCCACCGTATCGTATGGCACCAGCGGAGTTGGAGGAGTTAAAGGAGCAGCTTCAGGAACTCCTTGACAAGGGGTTCATTCATCCTAGTGTGTCACCTTGGGGTGCGCCGGTTCTTTTTGTGAAGAAGAAGGATGGCACGATGAGAATGTGCATTGATTACAGGCAGTTGAACAAAGTAACAATTAAGGACAAGTATCCTTTGCCTCGTATCGATGATTTGTTCGACCAGCTTCAGGGAGCGAGGGTGTTCTCCAATATTGATCTCCGTTTGGGTTATCACTAGTTGAAGATCGGGGACTCAGATATTCTTAAGACAGCTTTCAAGACCCGGTATGGTCATTATGAGTTCTTGGTGATGTCTTTCGGGCTGACCAATGCCCCAGTAGCATTCATGCATCTGATGAACAGCGTGTTCCGACTGTATCTCGACTCGTTTTTCATAGTCTTCATTGATGATATTCTGGTATACTCGCGTAGTCGGGAGGAGCACGCGGAGCATTTGAGAGTGGGCTTGCAGAGTTTGAAAGAGGAGAAGCTTTATGCAAAGTTCTCCAAATGTGAGTTTTGGCTCAGTTCAGTGGCGTTCTTGGGGCATGTGGTGTCCAGCGAGGGTATTCAGGTTGATCCAAAGAAGATAGAGGCAGTTCAGAGTTGGTCCAGACCGTCCTCAGCAACAGAGATTCGCAGCTTCCTTGGTTTGGCGGGTTATTACCGCCGGTTTGTTCAGGGATTTTCATCTATTGCATCGCCCCTGACCAAGTTGACTCAGAAGGGTGTTTCATTCCAGTAGTCTGATGAGTGTGAGGAGAACTTCCAAAAGCTCAAGACTGCCTTGACCACAGCTCTAGTGTTAGTATTGCCATCAGCTTCAGGTTCTTATACCGTGTATTGTGATGCTTCGAGAGTTGTTATTAGGTGTGTTTTGATGCAGGAGGGTAGAGTGATTGCTTATGCTTCTCGACAGTTGAATCCCCATGAGAAGAACTACCCTGTTCATGATTTGGAGTTGGCTGCCATTATGCACGCGTTGAAGATTTGGAGGTATTATTTGTATGGTGTGTCTTGTGAGGTGTTTACTGATCATCGTAGCCTCCAGCACTTGTTCAAGCAGAAAGATCTCAATTTGAGGCAGCGGAGGAGGTTGGAGTTGCTAAAGGATTATGACATTACTATCTTGTATCACCTGAGGAAGACCAATATGGTGGTTGATGCTTTGAGCAAGAAGGCGGTGAGTATGGGGAGTTTGGGCATATATTCTAGTTGGGGAGAGACCTCTTGAAGTTGATGTTCACGCCTTGTCCAATCGGTTCGTGAGGTTGGATATTTCGGAGCCCAGTCGGATATTGGCTTGTGTGATCTCTCGGTCTTCCTTACATGAGCGCATAAGAGAGCGCCAGTATAATGATCCTCATTTGCTTGTCCTTAAGGACAGAGTTCAGCATGATGATGCCAGAGATATGACTATTGGTGATGATGGAGTGTTGAGGATGTAGGTCCGGATATGTGTGCCCAATATAGATGGGCTTCGGGAGTTGATTCTGGAGGAGGCCCATAGCTCGCGGTATTCCATTCATCCGGGTGTCGCGAAGATGCATCAGGATCTGAGACAGCATTATTGGTGGAGCAGAATGAAGACAGACATTGTGGGGTTTGTAGCTCGGTGTCTCAATTGTCAGTAGGTGAAATATGAGCACCAGAGATCGGGTGGCTTGCTTCAGCGGATGGATATTCCAGAGTGGAAGTGGGAGCGGATCACCATGGACTTGGTAGTTGGGCTTCCACGGACTTTGAAGAAGTTCGATGCTATTTGGGTGATTGTGGATCGGCTGACCAAGTCCGCGCACTTCATTCCTATCTGTACTACTTATTCTTCAGAGCGGTTGGCAGAGATCTATATTTGGGAGATTGTTAGTTTGAAAGGTGCCCCAGTTTCCATCATTTCAGATAGGGGCACTCATTCACAGTTTTGGAGGTCTGTACAGCGAGAGTTGGGTACTCAGGTTGAGTTGAGCACAACTTTTCACCCTCAGACGGATGGGCAGTCCGAGCGCATTATTAAGATATTGGAGGACATGTTGCGCGCTTTTGTCATTGATTTTGGAGGTTCATGGTATCAGTTTTTACTGCTCGCAGAGTTTGCTTATAATAACAGTTATCAGTCGAGTATTCAGATGGCTCCATATGAGGCTTTGTATGGGAGGTGGTGTAGATCTCCAGTTGGTTGGTTTGAGCCAGGCGAGGCCAGGCTATTGAGTACAGATTTGGTGTAGGATGCATTAGACAAGGTGAAGGTGATTCAGGAGAGGCTTCGCACAACGCAGTCGAGACAAAAGAGCTATGCTGACAGGAAGGTTCGGGATGTGTCCTACATGGTTGGTGAGAAGGCCCTGTTGAAGGTTTCACCCATGAAGGGTGCTATGAGATTTGGGAAGAAGGGTAAATTGAGTCCTCGGTTCATTGGGCCTTTTGAGGTACTTCGGAGGATTGGGGAGGTGGCTTATGATCTTGCTTTGCCACCCAACTTGTCGAGTATGCACCCGGTATTTCATGTTTCTATGCTCCGGAAGTATATTGGAGATCCGTCTCATAATCTGGATTTCAGCACGGTTCAGTTAGATGGTGATCTGACTTATGATGTGGAGCCAGCAGCTATTTTGGAGCGTCAGGTTCGAAAGTTGAGGTCAACGGATATAGCTTCAGTGAAAGTGCAGTGGAGAGGTCGGCCCGTGGAGGAGGCTACCTAGGAGACCAAGCGGGAGATGCGGAGCAGATATCCTCACCTGTTTGAGGCTTCAGGTATGTTTCTTGACTCGTTCTAGGACGAACGTTTGTTTAAGAGGGGGAGTATGTAACGACCGGCCGGGTCGTTTCATGAGTTACCGTTCTGTTTTCCCCATTTCTGCTTCTTATTGCTTTGTTTATCGGTTCTATGTATGATCGGGTTGGTTGGCTCGGGTTCGGAAAGGTTTTGGTAAGGTTTGAGACACTTAGTCTCTTTTAAGAAAGCTTAAGTTGGAAAAGTCAACCGGATTTTAACTTATGTGTTAGAGGGCTGGGATGTGAATTCTGATGGTTCGGATAGCTTCAGGAGGTGATTTGTGACTTAGGAGCGTGATTGGAATGTGTTTTAGAGGTCCGTAGTAGATTTAGGCTTGAATTGGCGAAAGTGGAATTTTGGCATTTTCCGGTTGATAGGTGGGATTTGGATATATGGGTCGGAATGGAATTCCGGAAGTTTCAGTAGCTCCGTTGTGTCATTTGGGATGTGCGTGCAAAATTTCAGGTCATTCGGACGTGGTTTGGTATACTTTTTTATCAAAAGAGGAATTCGGAAGATTTTAGAATCTTAGGCTTGAATCCGATGTGTTTTGGTTGATTTGACGTTGTTTGAGGTGTTTTGAAGGTTTGTATAAGTTTGAATGGTAGTATAAGACTTGTTGGTGCGTTTGGTTGAGGTCTCAGGGGCCTCGGGGTGTTTTCGGATGGTTGACGGAAGGTTTGGAGTTGAGTTTGAGAGTTGAAGCCATCTTGTTGCTGTCATAACCGCATCTGAGGTTGAAGGATCGCAGGTGCGACCCCGCAGATGCGGGAGACTAGTCGCAGAAGCGGAAGAGCATAGGAATGGCAGGAACCACAGAAGCGGTTGAGGAACCGCACCTGCGATGGCGTAGGTGCGGATGGTGCATCGCGGATGCGGAATTTGGTCGAGTTAGTGGAAACCGTAGGTGCGGCACTTGGGACCGCAGAAGCGGTTACGCAGGTGTGATATCTGGACCGCAGGTGCGAAAAGCCTGGGTCAAAATGTATATATTTCTTCCTTCGCGATTTTCAGAGGGTTTCACCATTTTTAAACGCGAATTTTGGAGTTTTGGTCGATTTTGAAGAGAGAATTCAAGGAGACTTCATTGAGGTAAGGTTTTGGATTATGAAAACTCGTTTCTATGGTATTAATTCACGGATTAGAGCTATAATTAAGGGAAATTAAGGGTAAAATTTGAGGAAACTAGGGCTTTGAAACTTAGGCCTTTGATTGAGGATTTGAAGGACCATTTGTGGTCGGATTTTGGAAATTTTGATATGTATGAACTCGTGGGGAGATAAGGAATCTAATGATGTAAAATTTATCGAATTCCGAGATGTGGGCCCGGGGGTCGGGTTTGGTTAATTTTGGAATTTTTTTTTGTTTTTCGATTGTTTTCGAGTGGGCTTTGTCCCTTTAGCATATTTTGATGGTTACATTCTGATTTTGCTTAGATTTGGAGCATCCGGAGGCCGATTCGAGAGGCAAAGGCATCGCGAGCTTGAGTTGGGCCAGATTGAGGTGAGTAATGATTTTAAATGTTGTCCTGAGGGTATGAAACCCCGGATTACACAGCGTTAGGCTATGTTGAGGTGACGTACACGCTAGGTGACGAGCGTGGGGTCGTGCACCATTGGAGATTGTGACTTGGTCCATCCCGAATGACCGTTTTACTGCGTATTTGATTGCAAATTGTTTGATGTTATCATGTTTTGGGCTAAATACCGTATTTGGGTTTCCTGCCAACTATTTGGACCCTTAGGGGAATTTTACGTCCATTTCCTCACTGTTTTGACTTTATACTAGTACTCAGTCATACTATATTTTACGGTTTTCATAACTCAGCCATGGTTACTCTGTTTTAAACACCTTAAATGATATTTTAATAGATATTTTGAGCTGAGCATAATGTTTTACTGTTGCCCGAGTGGCTTATGAGATTCTGACTGAGTAAGGCTGAGGGCCTGTGTTGTGAGGATACTTTTGGGTCGGGCTGCACGCCGCAGCATTGATACACTGATTATTATTATGAGGCCGCGGGCCTAAAATTGTATGCCACGAGGTGGCTTGTTGAGATGAGGCCGAGAGCCTAGTGATTATGCCACGAGATGGCTTGATGTTGCGCTTGGTCCGTAAGGGACCCCTCGCGGAGTCTGTACACCCCCAGTGAGCGCGGGTACCCATTGTGATATGAGATATAACCCGAGGGGCTGGTATTGTTCTATGTTATTGCCCGAGGGGCTGATTCTATTGTTATTGAGCCCGAGGCGCAGATTTTTATGTGTTTATCTTTTCTAGTTGCCTTTCATCTATTTGCTCAACTACTTAAGAGGTGCTTTATGAGATTTCACTGTTTAAATGTATTTTACTGATTCTGCTTTGCCTCTTTATAGCATATTGTTGTGTTTAACGTGATATCTTGTCGCTCAGTCTTCATTTATTGTTATTACTCACTGAGTTGGAGTACTCACTTTACTCCCTGCACCCTTGTGTGCAGATTCGGGCGCTACAGGTCCTGCTTGCGAGGGTTGAGAGCTTCTAGCAGACTTCGGAGATTCACTAGGTAGCTGCTCGGCGTTTTCGCAGCCCTGTGCTTCTCCCTCTATCTTATTTCCTTCTGCTTTAGTTATGTAATAGTGGAGTAGACCCTTTTCAGACTTGTAGTGTTATTATAGATGCTCATGACTGGTGACACACCGATGTCGGGCTGTGTTTTATTCCGCAAATTGTATTGTTTATCTTATTTTGGGATTCTCTTCTGTTAAAGACTTAATATTTATTATTTTAATTGCTTAAAATAAATTGGAAGTGTGTCGGCTGGCCTTGTCTTCTCGAGAGGCGCCATCACGACCAGGTCCGGGTTTAGGATCGTGACAGTTAATAAGTCGAGCTGACGACATTAAACTCAGAACTACAATTTTCTTACTCGTAGCCATTGAGGGTGAAGCAATGGAGACTCATAAGCCCAATATAATTTGTATGAATAAATGCTTAACCAATTGATCTGGTTAATATCCAGATTATTGTACAATCGGGACATCCCATGAAGGCCTCTACAAAAACATAGCCATCTATATAGGAGTAATTCCATGGTGGTCGGTATGTCTAAGTTACTGGTTGGTTAACCATCTAATTGTATAAGTTAATTATTGGCTCAGGTAAATTTTTTGGTTTATATCAAAACCTGGACCCCATAACTGATAAGGTCTAAAAGCTAGTCCAGTCTATTACACATAGAATATGTGTGGTCACAGTTTCTTTCAGCTTTCTTCTGTGACTGTAAATTTGAAAGCTAAAAAGATTTTTATTTCAAAATTTTCTTTAGTACTTTATGTATTTATATATATATATATATA